>NC_056747.1:1228239136-1228357639 GCF_019279795.1 Protopterus annectens | reverse complement strand
ATTTGAAAGTACTGAGTCAATTGTCCTCGTCTGGCGTGAGATAAGCCATCTGGGCCGTTGTATTCAAGCTGGCACCCAGGAATATTATCTCTTGTGATTTAGGAGAATGTCTTTGCTCTCGGCTTGAATTAGGCAGTCGTCCAGGTATGGGTAAATTTGAATTCCTCTTTGTCTGCAAAATTCAATTACTGGTGCCAGGCACTTTGTGAAGACCCTGAGCGCAGTAGATAAGCCAAAGGGCAGTGCAGAGAATTGATAATGCATTGGACCAGCTATGAATCTGAGGTATCTTCTGCAGTTTTGTCTGATAGGGACATGCAGGTATGCCTCCTTGAGGTCCAAAGTCACAAGCCAAGCTTGCTTTCCCAGCATGGGAAGAAGCTGCTGTAATGTCAACATTTTGAATTTCGGGACATCCAGTTAAGTGTTTAGAGATGAAAGATCCAGAATAGGCCTCCAGGCTTTGTCTTTTCCGGGTACCAGAAAGAGTCTTGAGTAAAATCCTTGTTCCTGTAGAGGTACCTTTTGAATAGCTCCCATGGTCATGAGTGCTGTAATTTGTTTTTGAGTCTCTGCCCATTGATTTGATGGCAGATTTTGCATTCCTTTTAACCTTGGCAGAGTGTGAAAGTGGAACCTGTAACCCAGTGAAATATTGAGAACCCATTTGTCTTTGGTGATCATATGCCAATTGTGATAGAAAAGAGCCAGTTTTCCTCCCAATGGGGCTGCCAAGAGAAAAATGTTTGGCAGCCGTAGTGGGAAGTCATTGGGACTTTTTTTTGTAAGGTTGTTGTCTGTCTTCTTTCTGGCCTGGTGCACCCCATTGTCGAGGCCTGCAAGGACCTTGTGGCTGTCCTCTGCCTCTTGGACGTCTGTATTTGCCCCCTTTGAGGTCTAACTGGAAAGGACCAATTCTTTGTTGGCCAGTTTCTGCTAAATAGAGGAGGCTGTACCTGTAAGAAATCTTTCACTGTTTGCATAGATTTTGCCTTATCCTCCATTTTCTTTAGTACCTCTTCTGCCTTAACTCCATATAAGACATCATGCTGCAAGGGTACATCCAGTAGTTTTGCTTTAACATGATCTGGCAATGTATGTTCCTTTAACCATGCGCGCCTTCTAATGACAGAGCCTGTAACTGCTGCTCTGCAGGAGGCCTCTAAAGAATCAAAACCACATTGCAAAGTATGTTTTCCCACTTGTTCAACAGCATGCAATAAATCCTGCATTTCTTTAAAATTAGGAGGATCTGTATCTGAAAGCATTTTTTGTTTCAACTGACTTCAGAAATTGCTGATATTTTAACATGTGAAATTGGCAATTCAAAGCTCTCATTGCTAAAGTTGCAGATGAATATACTTTCTTTCCCAGTCTGTTTAATGCTCTGGAGTCTCTGTCGGAGGGAACTGGGTTCTTTGCTGATGAGGCCTTGACCCTTTTGGGTCCCTGAGAAATAGTTTAGGGGTCTGCCACTGGGCTTTTATACAGAAATTTGTGCGAGTCAGGGACTCTAATACCTGTCTGGTTTAACTGGAGCTGGAGGTAAGGAATCAGGATTTAAGCTGGATTCAGTATACACATCACCCACAATGTCTAACACTGGCAGAATAGCCAGGGGTCTGTGTTGAGGTAAAAGTAGGAATTCTCCAAGCCTTTTCTTGGATTCTGAATAATCCTGGCCCTCCCAAAGGAAATGCTCCCTCATGGTGTGTAAAGTTTCCCCAAGAGAGTAATCCTCTGGTGGAGAGGCTGATGGAATGGATTCCTCAGCATCAGAATCCTCATAAGGGGGTAAATACAACCTAGGTCTGAGGAAGACTGAGGAAATGGACACCTGGTCAGAGGAGTCAGAATCCACATCCTGTCTGGGCCTTTTATCAGGAGGGGGATGGGACCCCCTGATCAGAGTGATCAGGTCTTCGGCCATTTTGAGCATTTATTTCTTAGGCATGGAGGCTTGCCCTGGAGACGGATTTCTTTGTTTTATGGGGTGGTTTAGACTTACAAGAGGGTTTAAGGCTAAGCTGACTAGGTCTGAATACACCCTCTGAAGTTGCAGGAGGCTCATGTACACCGGATCCCTCTGCAGGGTCGGTTTCGGTAGTCTGTAAAACTTGCGAGTCAGATGGCCCAGCCATCTCCACTAAGGAGTCGATGGGTGTCTGTGGTGCTGCAGAAGCAGTAGTCAGGGGCTGCGAATGCGCCTCACTGAAAACCGAAGAACCGGCGACTGGCCTAGAAGAGGCTTCGTCATCCGTTTTGGGCCTCTGAGTCTTTGTGCTTTTTATGAATTGCAGTCGTCGGAAGTTCCGACAGCATCGTATAATTAAATTTTCTGCCAAAGTAATGTCGGGCAAAATCAAACAGACGTTTAACAGTGCGCTTGTTAAACCTAGCACAAAACAGACAGCCAGTGACGTCGTGGTCTGGGCCTAGGCATGGGATGCAATAAGAATGGAAATCCTTATGAGGTATTTGCTTCCCACAAGAAATACAGTTATTAACTTTTACTGACATCGGACTGAGGCAAGAGAAAGTTTCCCCAACGGGGTACTTGGCTTTGTGGAAGACTTCGGTTCTGGATTCGGAAATGAATATCTCAGGAGTCTGCCGACCGGCACTTGAACTGCTTTTGCTTCAGGCACCGCACGGCAAGAAAGACTGAAGAAAATGGCGCCGGCTGCATCTTATATACCCCTGTCGCACTGACGTCAGGGAGAAGGCGACAGCAACCAACAGCGGACCAAGACTTTGGAACTCAGGCCGATTGGGGAACCGCCCGACGGCAGGATAACCCAAGTGTAATGACTGCAGCAGTGTAACATGATGAACATAGGCACCAACCTAACTTTTTCTTAAGTTTCTGCAGGGAGGGGCAAGCCCCCTGCACCCCCTCATGTGGGGGTTTCTGCACCCCACATCCCCCATTAATTAAATATACAACTCAGAGATCGCACTACAGTGGAAAAAAGTTAATTTCCAAACCCCACTGTATCACAATCCCCCTAAAGAATGTACACGTCTGTATCACTTACCTGTATTGCCTAAAAAATACAAGAGTGACAAAATAAACACTACATAAATAGTATAAATTTCTACAATATATAAATAACTATAGAAATAAAAACTACATCTCAGTGATACCACAAGATTAAGAGATTAAACATTTACAGATTTGATGAGACATTACATATTAAGTTTTAGATGTTTTGAAGGGGAAATATATATATATATATATATATATATATATATATATATATACACACACACACACACATACACACACATATATAGATATATATATATATATATATATATATATAT
Organism: Protopterus annectens; assembly: GCF_019279795.1. Classification (NCBI taxonomy): domain Eukaryota; kingdom Metazoa; phylum Chordata; order Ceratodontiformes; family Protopteridae; genus Protopterus; species Protopterus annectens. The sequence continues at coordinate 1,228,354,312 of NC_056747.1, read as the reverse complement.
ATATATATATACACACACACATACACACTATACATACATATAGATATATATATATATATATATATATATATATATATAGACACATACACACACATATATATACATACATATACACACATACACACAGATATATATATATATATACACACACACACACACACCCATACTCTATTAAACACATGGCTAAAAGGAAATCTTACTAGATCATATGGATATTAAGAAAAAACTGACAAGTTTAAACTTACTGACCAACGAGAACGGTTAGAAAGTTGTATTCAAAGCTCGAGAGCTTGCAATCTACGTCTAGTAACATACCTCAGATCTCGTTTGCCACCACTGCTAATTGGCTGGGCATTACGGGTAAAGAGAGGGGCTAACAAGTTCAAGTGTTCTATAATATGGAAGTGGCCAAGTTGGATCCAAACCCCAACTTTTGAGGAATGAATGAAAACTACTTGAGACTAAGGACTTCATATAAGGGTCTTGGACTTTGGTCCTGCGTTTTAAGTGTCTTCGCTCTGAATTTCGCAGAAATCAAGATAATTACAGACATCATGCCAAGATCCCAAACAGGAGACACAAGTGAAAATCTTTGTGGGATTTGCTTCCAACACTTAAGCAACAGTTAACCTTTTTAAGCATTAATTTAGGAGGAAATCCCCAATGGAGAACTCTGACAGAGGAGAGACAAAACCTTGGGGGAGGGGGGGCACCTGATCAACTACAAGCATACTGCACACAAGGTGACATGCACCAGAATGCACGGTTGAAAGAACAAAGGATGGCACTGGACGACCTTCCTTCCCCAATGCCCAGATCCAAGTCATCAGATGTCAGTCAGCTAGGGATGATGTACAGACTCTGGAAATCAGGCTGGTTTATGGGCTTCTGCATGGCAAGACCACACAAGAATTAATACTGCAACACTGACTATGAAGATCATCATAATGACGCAAAAGAGGATGTCCTTCAAGCCAGGTTTATCACTTCCAGGTTTACTGCTGTATCTATATACACAGTTACCCTATGCTAAGAAGCAAGGTATCAATCAGCTGGAAGGATTGCTGCTTCTCCACTTAGACATGCAGAATCCTTCAACTACACTTTCATTCCCAGTGTCACCTAGCCAAAAGTGTAATGAAAAATTAGCTTTCTCCCATAAACAGCTGCAGACATGTACACAGTGTTGCACCAATGAGTAAAGAGCCGGAGGCTGGTGAGCCAATCACTGAGGCACAAGCTAGTTTACAGATCGGAAGACACCACCCTAGGGCAGGACTGTACAAATTACATAAGTTTTTATGCATATGTCCATGGCCCCTTATTCACGCCCCTATAGCAAGATTCAGTCTACCGACAGTCCCAACAATCCCCCCAGTCAGAAGTGCTCTCCCTTTGACAGCTGGAATTTTGATGCTTATTTTACTACACTCCTGACTAGTCTGATAACCAGGAAACAATGTCAATCCCCTTGTTACAAGGCTGATCTACTTAAATATCTGTAGTAACGTTTTTTCAGAATGATAAACTGACTGGACAACAGGGTATTTATATTGACTGCACTTGGGTTTGACATCTAAATTCACAAACAATTTAATTACAAACAATTGCCTCCGGTTAGCAAGACTGTTAAATATCATCCACAGTAGTGTAATGCATACAAAATCATTTTCAAGTAAACAAATCTTTGTCACAATCCACTGCTCAAACTGTAGAGAGCGCAGCTGCCAACATGCTCAGTAGTGGAACAAAACAGTGAATGAAGACCTTTTCCCCCAGTCACCATTTTCAGGGAAACACTTATAGCAGTTTTTTTAAATATACTTTATTATAGTGCATCTTTCAGATGTTACATTATTAAAAGGGAAAAATGTGATCTGACAAACCATAAACTTTTAAATTTAAAGCTTCACATTCCAGAGAAAGTGAAATACCTGCTTAATTAATACATTTATGCATTTGTACGCCCTTGCCTAAGTAAAACAGTTAAAAAGCATTATGTTCCCCCATATGGCTATAATTCAAATATAGAGATTTTCATAAAAATATAATTAGATCCAAGGGAAAGTCACACACTGCACTGTGACATCTGTGCATCACAAATGTAGCTAGCAAACTATTAAGGCTTTTTTAAGCAGTATTTCTCAGTAGGAGTTCTAAAAAAATCCACTGTATTTAAGAATCATTTCAGTAGCTGCAACAGCCCAAATTCCAACCATTCTTTAAAACACCAAGTATTTAGTTAACATATGGTTTGAGGACAGCTGACTGTGCAAGTCTGAGCTGCAACATAACACTGGAAACAGAAAAAAAAGGAATCGTGCCTTGGATACCAGTAATATGGGGTAGTTGTGAAAAAGAATGAGTGACTCCACCTTCCAATACATTTCACAATCTTATTCCAACTCTAAATCAATCTCTTTCCCTCCAGCAACTACCTGTTCAAAATTCAGAGTATTCAGTTGTCTAATTAGAAATTCACCTCTAACACAAATGCTGATCTACAGTGTTGATCTGCAAGAGCACACCTGACCAGTTTTCATTTTATATAAGCCAGGATCTGTGGTGTACACCCTGACAGCATTCCAGGTGACCAGGGTTCAATTACCAGCCCTAGCACCTGAGCAGTCCAGGGGGAATAAAAGAAAGGGGGTTGTGGGCTGCTCAACTCCCACTAGGACAGGGGATGGGAAAGGAGCAGCATACTGGGGGGAGCTAATGCAGAAAGAAGAAACACCCTTTGTTGTGCCCACTGCACAAACCCTCCCTGTAATGGATAAAGAATGAGTAAATTGACAAGGGGGCCAGAATGTATGTGCAACAGGGGAGGAGGCAAAACACAGACTAATTTCCTGGTTCTACAAAAATAATTACTTCCAGGGGTTAGTACATTAAAGAACCTTACACATTCTTTCCGCATTTGTGAATAATCCTTCAGCTGCATTTTCAGTACAAAGAGGAGTGGGAGCAGTTCTCTCAACAGGCCTTAAATTTTCGTACTTAAAGAGCATTAATATTACCAACAAAATGACAAACACTGACACTTCAAAGCATGCATAGTCTTGTGACAACCTTAAAGACAAAACAATTCTGTACAGTACTGTATATAGAAAACAGTTTGTGATCCACTGTGCGAAAAATAAACTTTTCAGTTTTCACCTTCAAAGTGCATAAAGATGCCATACAATTATGCAGAAAGTTTGAGCAATGGCCACTTAACATGTCTAACACTAGATCTGCACCACTAGTTTGAAAAGTGACAGTCACCAGTTAATTTCACATAACCAGGTGCAACACTAAAGCTGCAAAATCAAACATTCTGAACTGCAAAATATGGAGGCTAGCACTTAAAGCAAGCCACATACCAAGTTACCTGATGAACAAGAGAATCAGCAAACAGAGAAAGGTATACAGCTGTTTCACACTTTTGACTTTATTGCCAAATTCTTTTAAGAACATTTCAATACTGAAGAGTACCGTACAACATTTTCAACAAACAGAATTCTAGACTTTTTCTGATGGTATAAAGTGTCCAACAAATGGGTAGTGTTTCGAAACTCAATACTGTTTTCAAGGAAACGTATAAGGCACATAGTGAGAAGGCTGCTCCCACTTGGTCACAGATGTACTCACACACAGAAGGTGCACAGACAGCAAATGGCTGGCCAACTCTGCAGAGCCACTACAGGGAATGGAATGGATCATTTCTTGGTTTTCAAGCCTTTTGGTTTTTCAACTGATTGGACAGCCAGTCCAGCCCCTCGTACAGTCCATCTCCACTGGTAGCACAGGTGGCCTGGATGTACCAGTTTCTGTGACGCAACGAATGCAGACCCAGTTTATCTGTTATCTCAGCAGCATTCATTGCATTTGGTAGGTCCTAGAAGGAAAGACAGTTTAATGACATCTGTTGGATACAACAGCAGCTACATGTTTCAGCTGTTTAGAAACTTTAGAAATTTCTGCAATACATTTTTCATGCATTTACAGAACTTCAGAATATACTAAGCTACTAAAAAAGTTAGTAACTGCTTTACAAGGAAAACAAATTAAAATTAATCAGTCTACCAGCTTATTCCAACTCTAAATCTGCTATTCAATCTGCCAACTTTTGAAATTGTAAACTTCCACTTACAGGTTGAGATATAAAATACTTTCATCTCAAATATTCTGCACTGCCACTACACAGACTATTACCATTACAGATTAGAAAGCCTTAAATTAAAAATAAGGTTAATGCAGCTTTACAAGAAAGTGGAATACAGTACTGCTCGTTGCATGCACAACAAGAAGCAAAGATGTTTGGACAGCTTACCATAACTTTAGATGCTACAGCGTCACTGTTGCAGTCATAGCTTAATGGGATCTGTCACTGGCCAAATCACATCTAATCAGAACTTCAAAGCTGAGGATTTTTCTTCATGGCTGGACTGATGTCACCTTACTTCATGTATCTGGTATACAGGTGGCATCCACCCATACTATCTTGCAGAACCTTGCCTGTAACAGAGCCTGCTCATTAGGTTTGTCCCAGGTATGCAGTCTGAGACAGAAAATTCAAGTCTTCATTAGGAAGGCTGGAGAAGGAAGCAAGGTTACTGGTGAGAAGAGACATGGGTACCCATTCCAGACCTTCATGGTACCACTGCAGGATTCCAACAGTAGCTACTATTGAACACCTACAACTACAATGAAACACCTACAGAACCATACTATGTTGTGCGAGTTGCTGTCAAGATTCATAATGTAGAGGGACGATTACCAGAACTGGTGTAATCCAGGTAGGTTCATAGGTGTGTACTAGGCTAATGGCCCTGGAGCCTTTACAAGCCTAGCCCATAGGATTACCCTGGCATCGTGCCAGCCGACCTTAGTACCCAGTGCTTCTGTCATGTAGGACCACTGGAGTGATCTCCGGGGTGAATTTTCTATTTCCCATCCACTCAAGATTTCTCTTGAAGAGAGCCAATGAGGTGCTCTGCTTCACATGTATGAGAAGTCTATTCCATAGCATGGGCAGTCTCTTCTGGGTTATGAATCTGTCCCTTCAGCATGTTTTGTTGATTGTGGTAATGAGGTTGAGGTCTCTGGAGTGTGGTGCTGAGGGATTGTGATTTCTTCAGATGTAGCATTTCTAACAGAGCTGGGTCAGACATGGCTTTGCAAGTCAAGCCATGAGATAAACTCTAATTAGGCGATACGGGACAGAGAATAGTTGGAATTTTTTGAGTCTGTCCATACAGGACAAGTGTTTAAGGCCTAGGATCATCTTTGTGAGGAATTTTTGCGGCCTCTCCAGTTGTTGCAGGTGTCTAGTGAGGTACATGCCAAATGGGGCACTGTACTCTAGGATTGGCCTAATGAGAGAAGAGTAGAGGGAGACAATGACCTCTTTCTTCCTGGATGCAAAACCCTTAGAAATGAGATGTGCCACACAGGATTTTCTGACCACAGTGGCAATGTGGTGGTCAAAAGAGAAGTTGCTGTCAACCTGTGTTCCCAGATCTCTTGCGCCTTGTGTAAAGTGGACTACTATCAATGTGGTAATTCAAGGAAACTGGGTTTTTCCCACGGGGGATGACTACATTTTTTGGCACTAAGCTTAAGGCCATGGTTCTGACATCAGTTGTTGGTCTCAGTGAGGCTTGTCTGTAGGATGTCATCACTGGCTCCCAACTTGCAAATGACTGCAAACTTTGTCAGCCAGAATCCACTTGTGACTGGTTGGCAGTATGACTTGTCAGCTACTTTCAAATTGTGGGTCCCATCTGTGAGCCAGTTTGCAACCCACCTAGTGATAGAGGGGGGTGATGCCTAGTTAGTGAGTTTTTCTAGGATTCCTGATTGCAGAATGGTGTTAAAGGCCTTGGCCAGATCAAAGTAGGCTGTATGAACCACCTTGCCTTCGACAGTTCTGGTGACTGAATCAAAGTAGACCAAGTTGAGCAGGCATGATCTACCCTTCACAAAACCAAACAGTGTGGGACGCAAAGTTCTGAGACTCCCTCATCCTTTCGGCTTTTCCCAGTTAGGTGTCACCACAGCGGAACTCCAGTCTGCTAAGGATTGGCAGTGGATATTTTACGGTGGCGAGTTGCATGCCCGACTCCCAACCTTCAAAGGCGGCACACCCACTCATGCACCTACCTGCATGTCTTTAAATGTCACTCGACCATAGGGAGGACGTGCAGACTCCACACAAGACGTTCCAGCCAAATATCGAACAGGAGAACCTCTTGCTGTGAGGCAACACTAACTGCTGCACCACCACGGCCATAGTTTGGAGACTCCCTAGATCCTTGTTCATTAGGTCCATGGTGAGGTGTTCCATAGCTTTGCATATCAGACTCGTCAGGCTAATGGGGAAATAGTTCCCAAGGTCTGTAGTCGCTCCTCCTTTGTGGAGAGGGAAGACTGTAGCAGTGCACCATTTGGTAGGGACAAAGCTCGAGGTACAGACAGAACCCAAGAAAGTACAGTTGTGTACCTACCATAGTGTATTCACTGTTGCAGTCATTACACTTGGGTTAATCTGCTGGCATACTCTCAGTCTGCCTGAATTCCAAGTCCTGGTCTGGCGTCGGTTGCTGTCGCCTCTTCCCCCGACGTCAGTGTGCCAGGGGTATACAAGCTGCAGCAGACGCCATTTTCTTCAGTTTTTCTTGCCCCAGATGTCAAGTGCCCCCAAGAAGGTAGGCAATACATATTGCTTATAAAAACATACAGTAAAATAAAAACAATACTTTTATCTACAAGCAAATACACCACATAGGTTGTATAGGATAGAGAAGTATAGACAAGTCCCAGCAAAGAAAGGGGGATGGAGGATGGGTAACCTGGACTGCAACAGTGAATACACTCTAACATCTACATTTATGGTAGGTACACTACTGTACTATGTTAAACATGTTTCACTGTTGCAGTCATTACACTTGGGTTGACTCCCAAAGCTGAGGTAGGGCGGCTGGGTCTAAATAGGATTAGGAGTGGCTATGAGGACCTGCAGAACTGCAGTGGCAAAGCCTGCTCTGGATTTAGAGTAAAGAGGTAAGTGGTAATGCTTGGTAAAAGTTTGCACTGAGTTCCAAGTTGCAGCCTCCAAAATTTCCTTGGTTGGTACTCCTCTGAGAAAGGCTGCTGAAGTGGCTGCTGTCCTGGTAGAATGTGACCTAATATTCTTAGGCACTGACTTGCCATGCTGTGAATAGCAGAAATGAATACAGTGTCCTATCCATTTTGAAATAGTCTGCTTTGAGATAGCCTTTCCTTGTGATCCTGCAGCATATGCTACAAACAGTTGCTCAGTTTTTCTGAAAGCTTGGTTTGTCCAAGTAGAAGCGTAGCTGCCTGTGTATGTCCAAAGAGTGCAGAAGTCTCTCCCCTTTATTCTGGGGATTTGGATAAAATGTTGGCAAATGAATGGTTTGGTTAAGAGCCACACTGGATACTACCCTTTGGCATAAATGTTGGGTTCGTCCTTAGAGAAACCCTGTCTGGACGAAAAATGATAAAAGGTTCCACTGCCATTAATGCCTGTAACTCAGACTCTTCTTGCTGAAGTTATTGCTAGGAGCAGAGCAGTTTTCCATAAGAATTTTATGTCAGTTGTATTGGCTGGCTCAAAAGGAGGTAGTGTGAGCTTTAAAACAAAGTTGAGGTCCCATGTAGGTATCTGTGCTCTCCTTGGGGGTCTTCTGTTTTTTGCCCCTCTGAAGTACTGTCTTAGCAGTGGATGAGAGAAAATAGGAGGTTCCGTATTGTAATGAGCTGAAATGGCAGAGGCATGGATCTTAATTGATGAAAAGGATAGGCCTTTGTCCAGCATCTCAGTTAGGTATTTGTAAAATCTGAGGATTATTTGGAACAAGTGATTCAAGTCCTTGTGCCTGGTTCCAAGCACAGAATCTCTTCCATTTTTCTGCATAAGATTTCCTAATGCTGGGCCTCCTGGCTTCCAAAATGACATCCATCACTGCTTTAGAGCGAGGTGTGCTTTGAATGGTTACATTATCCGCCATGCTGCCAGATTTAGGGTCCTGAGTTGGCTGTGCAGAATCTGATTGTTTTGCTGGGTCAGTAAGTGAGGAATTAGAGGCAATGTCCAGGCAGGGCCCTTGAGACAAGCTTTTTAGGATTGGGTACCAGTGCTGGCGTGGCCAGTCTGGGGCAATCAGAATCATTCTTGGCTTCTCTTGTCTGACCTTTAGGAGTACCTTGGGGAGGACAGGCAGAGTAAAGGCATATACTGTTAGACTTTTCCAGCTGAATGACAGAGCATCCACTTTCCATGCTTGCTTGTGATAAGTCCTTGTGTAGAATTTCTGTAGTTGGCAGTTGTGAGGGGAGGCAAAAAGATGTCTGGGCACCCCCATTCCTTTATCATACTGAAGACTTGTGGATCCAGTTTCCACTCGTGGGGATCCGTAAGGTTTCTGCTAAGTTCGTCTGACAGAGTATTGTTCTTTCCTGGCACGAATTGTGCTTGCAGGTGTACTTGACAACCCTCTTTTTGATTGATATGTAGATGCATTTGGCTTGTGGACCATGTGCCCTGAATACATTTTCCTGCCAGGTGTGCTCCCCAGGCATAATCTGATGCATCTGTTGTTATTGACTGTCTGGCTGTGGGTAGAGTGAATGGCTGCCCCTTGTTGAGGTGACAGGCATGAGCCCACCATCGAAACTCCTGTTGCAGGCAAGGAATGAGGGTAATTAAATGCTTCCAGGCTTTGACAATGTTGAGTCCAGACACTTTTTCGGTACCAGTGAGGTTTCCTCATATGCAGTCTGGCATATGGAATTAGTAGAATGCAAGATGCCATGAAGCCCAAAGCCTGCAGAACTTTTTTTGCAGTTAACTGGGTCTTTGTTGCCAACATTTTTAAGTAAGAAGTTAGTTGCCTTTGTCTGGCATGAGATAAGCCATCTGGACAACTGTATTTAAGCTTGCACGCAGGAATATCTCTTGAGGGGGTACTAGTTTTGATTTATTTTCGTTTACTGCGTACCCTAGGCAAATTAATAATCTTTTTACGAACGCCAGATGCTTTAGTACAGCATCCTTGTTCTCTGCTTGTATAAGGCAGTCGTCCAAGTAAGGATAAATTTGAATTCCTCTGTCTGCAAAATGCAATTATGGGTGCCAGGCATTCTGTGAAGACCCTGGGCGCAGTAGATAAGCCAAAGGGCAGTGCCGAGAATTGGTAGTGCATTGAGCCAGCTATGAATCTGAGGTATCTTCTGCAAGATTGTCTGATTGGGATATGCAGGTATGCCTCTGAGGTCCAAAGTTACAAGCCAAGCCTTCTTGCCAAGCATGGGCAGAAGCTGCTGCAGAGTTAACATTTTGAATTTTGGAACATCCAGAAATGTGTTTAGAAAAGACAGGTCCAGTACTGGTCTCCAGGCTTTGTCCTTTCTGGGGACAAAGAAAAGTTTTGAGTAAAATCCTTGTCCCTGCTCTTGCTGTAGTACTTGCTGAATGGCCCTCATTTTCATAAGGGACAAAACTTGTTTTTGTGCCTCTGCCCATTGATTGTGTGGCAGGTTTGGCATACCTTTTGCCTTTGGCAGGGTGTGAAAGTGGAAACTGTAGCCCTGGGACACTATATTCAACACCCATTTGTCCTGGGTGATCATGTGCCAATTTTGAGAGAAAAGTGCTAGTTTTCCCCCTAACGGGGCTGCAAGAAGATAAGTGCTTGGTGCTGGCAGAGGCAAGTCGTTGGGACCATTTCCTGTATGGCTGTGCTGTCTTCTCCACTTTTGGAGGTAGAAGCGCCCCACTGTTTAGGCCTGTATGAGCCCTGGGGCTAGGATCTGCCTCTGGGACATCTGTATCTGCCTCTTTGCGGCCTGTCTGACACTGGAAAGGACCAATTCTTTGCAGGCCAGTTCCTGCTAAATTTTGGTGGCTGAACCTGTAAGAAATCCTTTACAGTTTGCATAGATTTCGCTTTGTCCTCCATTTTCTTCAAAACCTCCTCTGCTTTAACACCAAATAAAGTATCAAGCTGTAATGGAGCATCTAATAATTTTGCTTTAACATGATCAGGCAGATTTTGTTCCTTTAACCAAGCATGCCTCCTAATGACAGAACCCGTGACTGCAGCCCTGCAGGAGGCCTCCAGAGAATCAAAACCACATTGCAATGTATGCTTTCCCACTTGTTCAGTTGCATGCAATAAATCCTGTATTTCCTTATTTTCTGTACAATCAGAATTAGTCAACATTTTCTGTTTTAACAATGACATTAAGTATTGCTGATATTTAATCATATGGAATTGACAGTTTAAAGCCTTCACAGCCAAAGTAGCAGAAGTGTAAACCTTTTTCCCCCATCTGTCTAGTGCCCTTGAACCTGTCAGAAGGGACATGTTTTTTTTTTGCAGTAGCGGCCTTAACCCCCCCCCCCCCCCTTGGGACCCTGAGAAATAGTTTATGGGTCAGCAGCAGGGTTTTTATAAAGAAATTTATGTGAATCAGAAACCCTGTAGTATCTATCTGGTTTAACAGGAGCTGGAGGTAAGGAGTCTGGAGAAAGGCCGGACTCTGAAAATACATCTACAATGTCTAGCACAGGGGAAATAGCAAGAGGCCTGTGCTGAAGAAATGAAAGAAAATCTCCAAGTCTTTTCTTTGATTGAGTAATCTTGGCTCTCCCAGTGGAAGTGCTCCCTCATGGTATGCAGAGTTTCCCCAAAAGAATAATCCTCAGGAGGAGAGGCTGAATGAATGGATTCTTCAGCATCAGAATCCTCAGGGAGGAAGAGAGTATTCCTGTACAGAACAGGAGTCAGAGGAAATGGAAAGCTGATCTGAAGAGTCTCTTGCCTAGGCCTCTTGTCAGGAGGGGGATGGGAACCCCTGATTAAGGTAATAAGGTCTTCGGCCATTTTGAGCATCTGTTTCTTAGGCATGGAAGTCTGTCCTGGAAAATACTGTACTTGCTTCTTTGTCTTTAAAGCTGCTGTAGTCTTTGCTTCTGAAGCTGAGGTAGGCTTTACATATTTATTTATTTTATTTTATTTTACATTTGTTAACCGGGAGAGTTCGACTGGATACATGTCCATTTTCAGCGGAGGCCCGGGGAGAAAAGCTCCACGTATAAGCAAATAAGAATACACTATGTTGATATAATACAGTATGTTCACTTAAGTATTTTACACAAGAATAGGAGACATTTTAGAATATTTCTACTCATTGCTCAAGACATATAAAGAAAAAAAATATTCAAAAAAAAAGAACACAAAAACTCATAGTATAACAGACTATTTTCCTTTTAGGTAGACCTTTTGGATAGTAGTAGCAGGAATTAAATAGGATAATAAGACTATGGAATTATATAGAAAAGGGAATAAGAGGGAAAACAGAAGAGAGAAATGGTAGTGGTACCGTCATTGGTCATAAAGGGAGGAGGAAAAAATCTTGTTTAGTTAAGTCAGACTGGGCTTATACATTGGCATAGCCAGTGTATCTGAAGGTGGTGATTTAGTCTCTTTTTGAAGAGTTTTATGGAGGAAATGGTGGTGAGGCTGGATGGAAGGGAGTTCCAGATTTTTCCTATTGCATTGGCAAAGAGCATCACCCCGAGTTGTTGGATTTTACCGTTTGAGCTAGTAGTTTGTTTGAGGAGCGTAAACTATTGAGATTGTTGTAAGGTTTGATTAAGTTCATCAGTGCAGGGGTTTTGTCAGATTGTTTAAGAATTTTAAATGCTACTATGAGTTGGCTCTGCTGTAGAAGGTTGGGGAATTCAATCCAACCCAATGATGGGTTCTATAGGGCGTGCCAGTTGCAAATCTTGCAATATGATTATAAGAACATGTAAGTTTGTTTAATTCAGTAGTGTTAAGATTTGTGAAAATAGGGGAAGCATATAAGAGGGTGGAGAGGAGATGGGAGCGGGCAGTGGCTATTTTTGCTATTGGGGTAAGAAAGGATTTTATTCGATAGAGAGACCCAAGTTTTTTGTTTACGGTTTTAACAGTTTGATTAATATGGATATCAAATTTAAGTTTATTGTCAATGGTCACACCCAGAAGTTTAGTGTGGGAGTCAGGGGAGATGATTGTCCCATTTTTGGATTGGATATGGAAAAGTGTGGGTATGATCTTGTGAGTGGGGTAGAAGATTAACAGTTTGGTTTTATTTGGATTCAGAATAAGTCGATGTCCCAGTAACCAATTTTCAACTGCTGTAAAGCACGATTGGGTTTTTGATAAATTAACTGGGGATGAATCAGAACAGACTAACGTCGAATCGTCAGCATATTGAATGCAGGTGGCATCTGGAATGGCTTTATAGAGGTCATTAATAAAAACAGTAAAGAGGAGAGGTCCCAGTATGGAACCTTGAGGAACTCCTATGGTATTAGATAGGAGGCTAGAGAGCCTGTTCTGCCAGCTGTGTAGGTCTGAAAACACCCTCAGAAGCAGATGCCCGCTCAGCGGCTCCGGACCCATCTGAGGGAATGATTTCCGAGTGTCCAATACCTGGAGTATCCAGAGGCCTAGCTGGCCCCATGTGGGAGTAGTCAGCGGCCTGTGGCTCTGAGGTAGCGGGCGTCAGGGGCTGTGAAAACGCCTCTGAGAACCGGCGACTGGCTTTGAGGAAGCCTCGTCGTCCGTTTTGGATCTCTGATGCCTGTCCTCTTTTTCCTTGCGTTTTTTTTTAGAAACTCCGGTCGTTTGTTCCGACGGCATTATGTAATTGAATTTTCGGCCAAAGTAATAAGCAAAATCAAACCGATGCTTAATGGTGCATTTGTTGAATCTAGCACAAAACTGACAGCTAGCAACATTATGATCAAGGCCTAGGCAAGGAATACAGTAAGAATGAAAATCCTTATGAGGTATTTGCTTCCCACAAGAAATACAATGGTTAACTTTTTGACATTGGTCTGGAGCAAGAAAAAAGTTCCGCCAATGGGGTACTTAGCTTTAATGAAGACTTCGGATCTGAAATTAGTCTGTGAAAATCTCAGGAGTCGGCCGACCGGCACTTGCGAACTGCTTTTGCTTCGGGCACCACACGGCAAGAAAGACTGGAGAAAATGGCGTTGGCTGCATCTTTTATATCCCTGGCGCACTGACATCTAGGGAAGAGGAGACAGCAACCAATGCTGGACCTAGACTTTGGAATTCTGGCAGACTGCGGGTAGCCTGCCAGCAGGATAACCCAAGAATGACTGCAACAGTGAAACACTAACATCTTTATATCAGCGGTAGCGCCTGGTTCAAATGGAGGCAGGGTGAGCTTTTCCAACACTTGAGGTCCCATGCAGGTAATGGTGATCTTCTAGGAGGCCTTAGGTTTTTGGCTCCTATAAGATACTGCTTTAGTAAAGGATTAGAAAAGATTGGTGGCTCTCTATTGTGATGAACCGAAATGGCAGAGGCATGGATTTTGACTGATGAGAAAGATAGGCCTTTGTCAAGCATCTCAGTTAAGTATTGTAATATCCGAAGAATATGGGGCTCTGGTGTATCAGTTCCTTGTGCTCGATTCCAAGCACAGAATCTCTTCCATTTGGCATAAGATTTTCTAGTACTAGGCCATCTGGCTTCCAAAATGACATCCGCTTCACTGAGAGGTGTCGTTCGTACGATTACATGATTAGCCATGCTGCCAGGTTCAGAGTCTGTAGTCAATTGTGCAGGATCTGATTGTTTTGCTGGGACAGTAGTTGTGGTCTTTGAGGCAAGGTCCAAGCTGGGCACTGAGACAAGTTCCTTAGGATTGGGTACCAGTACTGGCGGGGCCAGTCCGGGGCAATTAATATCTTTGGCTTCTCTTGTCTGACTTTAAGATGACCTTGGGTAGAAGAGGCAGAGGAGGGAAGGCGTAAACTGACAGGTTTTTCCAGCTGAAGGATAGGGCGTCCACTTTCCATGCTTGTCTGGGATAAGTTCTTGCGCAGAATCTTTTCAACTGATAATTTTGAGGAGAGGTAAACGGATCTATGTCTGGGCTCCCCATTTCTCTGTTATGCTGGATACTTGTGAATTTAGTTTCCACTGGTGAGGATCCATAATGTTTCTGCTCAACTCGTTTGCCAGAGTGTTCCGTTTTCCTGGCAGGAATTGAGCTTGAAGACTTATTTGGTAGGTCAAAGCTGTGTCCACAGTGCCATGGCTAATCTGCAAAGGGGGTAGGAGTGTGTGCCCCCTTGTTTGTTTATATACCACATGACTGTGGTGTTGTCAGTATTTAATCAGTAGTTGTCCTGTATGAAGTAAGTCCTTGAAGGCTGTTAGGGCATTTTGAACAGCTAGCATCTCTTTCTGGTTGATATGTAGATGCATTTGATTTGGTGTCCATATGCCCTGAATGCATCTTCCTGCCATGTGGGCCCCCCCAAGGCATAATCTGATGAGTCTGTTAAGGTTTGGCTGGCAGGGGGTAGACTGAAGGGACGTCCCATGTTTTGGTGACGGGCCTTTGCCCACCATAGAAACTCCTGTTGCAGGCAAGGGATGAGAGGAATCATTGTTTCCAGACGGTGTGAATGTTGACTCCATAAACTTTAGGTACCATTGAAGTTTCCTCATATGCAGTCTTGCATATGGAATTAGTTGGATGCAGGATGCCATGAAGCCCAGAGCCTGCAGAATTTGTCTTGCAGAAGACTGGGTTTCTGTTGCCATCGTTTTGAAGTAGTCAGTTGCCTCTGTCTGGCGTGAGGTAAGCCATCTGGGCAGTTGTATGCAAGCTTGCACCCAGGAATGTTATCTTTTGAGAGAGTACCAGTTGTGATTTCTTTTTGTTTATTGTGAACCCTAGGCATGCTAGAAGCCTTTTCACAAACGCCAGGTGTCATAGAAGAATGCCCTTGTTCTCTGCTTAAATGAGACTGTCATCCAAGTAAGGATATATTTGAATACGTCTTTGTCTGCAAAATGCAATTACTGGTGCCAGGCACTTTGTAAAGACCATGGGCGCAGTAGATAAGCCAAAGGGCAGTGCAGAGAATTGGTAATGCATTAAGCCAGCCTTGAATCAGAGGTATTTTCTGCACGTCTGTCTTACTGGGACATGCAGGTATGCCTCAAGTCTAAAGTCACCAGCCAAGCATTCTAGCCCAGCATGGGTAGAAGCTGCTGCAAAGTGAGCATTTCGAATTAATGTCCAGGTATGTGTTCAAAATCGATAAAGTCAGTATTGGCCGCCAGGCCTGGTCTTTTCTGGGTACCAAGAACAGTCTTGAGTAAATACCTTGTTCTTTTTCCTGTTCTGGTACTGTCTGAATGGTCCCCATATCCATGAGGGACATAACCTGTTTGTGCCTCTGCCCATTGTTTTTTTGGCAGGTCTGGCCAACCATTTGTCATTGGCAAAGTGAGGAAATGGAATCTGTACCCCCATGATACGATGCTCAGTACCCACTTGTCCTGGGTTATTAATTGCCAATTTGAGCAAAAAGTGCTAATTTTCCCCCTGTGGGTGCTGCCAAAAGTTAAGTGCTTGGTGTAGGCAGAGGGAAGTCATTGGGATTGCTTTCTGTAGGTTTGCGCTTCATCTACTCCAGATTTGGAGGTGGATACGCCCCATTGCTTTGACCTGTACGAGTCTTGAGCCTGGTGCCTGGAACCCTTAAGGCGTCTGGATTTGCCCCTTTGAGCTGTCTGACACAGGAAAGGACCAATTTTTTGTAGGCCAGTGTCTACTGAATCTAGGTGGCTGCACTTGTAAGAAATCTTTAACATTTTGCATAGACTTAGCTTTGTCTTCCATTTTCTTTAAAACCTCTTCTGCCTTAATACCAGAGAATCATGCTGCAAAGGTGCATCTAGCAATTTAGCTTTAACATGATCAGGCAAATTTTGTTCCTTTAACCAGGCATGCCTCGTAATCACAGATCCAGTAACTGCGGCCCTGCAGGAGGCCTCTAAAGGATCAAAACCACACTGCAAAGTATGCTTTCCAGTTTGTTCAGCTGTATGCAATAATTCCTGCAATTCCTTATTTTCTGCACATTCTGAAATCAACATTTTCTGTTTCAGCAATCCCATAACATGTTGTTGGTACTTAAGCATATGAAACTGACAGTTTATGGCCCTAATTGCCAAGGTTGCAGATGTATAAACCTTTTTTCCCCATCTGTCCAGCGACCTTGAATCTCTGTCAGAGGGGGTAAGATTTTTTGCTGTTGAGGCCTTAATCCCCTTTGGACCCTGTGAAATATCAGCAGCAGGATTTCTAAATAAAAATTTATGAGAGTCAAGGACCCTGTAATACCGGTCAGGCTTACTGGGAGCCGGAGGTAGAGAGTCAGGGGTCAGGCTTGACTCTGGAAAAAACCATCATCCACAATGATTAACACAGGGGGAATGGCTAAAGGCTTGTACCGAGGGAGAAGGAGGAAATTCCCGAGCCTCTGTTTTGATTCTGAGAAGTCTAGACTCTCCCAGTGAAAATGCTCCCTCAAAGTATGCAAGGTTTCTCCAAATGAATAATCCTCAGGAGGAGATGCAGATGGAATAGACTCCTCAGCATCAGAATCCTCATAGGAAGGTAAAGATAATTCCTGATCAGAAGAGGAATCAGAAGAAACAGAAGCCTAATCTGAAGATTTATAGTCAGTGTCATGCCTAGGCCTCTTATCTGGAGGGGAATGGGTACCCCTGATTAAGGTAATAAGGTCTTCAGCCATTTTAATCTGGGGGTTTTTTTTTTTTTTTGTAGGCACAGAGGCCTGTGCACATGGCTCAGGCGTCGGATTTTTTAGTTTTTGAAGGTGTCTTTGCCTTTGGTTTTGCAGCTTTCGGTTTGATATAAAAAGGTTGAGGTCTGAATACACCCTCAGAAGCCGGTGCTTGCTCAGCAGCTCCGGACCCATCAGAGGGTGATGCATCCGTTGGTCCAATACCTTGAGTATCTTGCGGCATGCCGGACTCCACATGGGTGTCGGTAGAGGCCTGTGACTCGAAGGTAGCAGGGGCTGCGAAAGTGCCAGAGTACCGGCAAACCGGCGACTGGCTTAGGAGAAGCTTAGTCTGTTTTGGATCTCGACTGCCTTTCTCTGTCCTTTTCTTTGCGTTTTTTTTTTATGTACTCCAGTAGTCAGATTGCTATCAGACGACATCGCTGGGTAGTTAAATATGTTTCCAAAATACTTGGATGCAAAAATATACAGACGCTTAATAGTGCGTTGGTTAAATCTAGCACAAAACCGACAGCCAGGCACGTTGTGATCAGGGCCTAGGCAAGGAATACAGTATAAACGGAAATCCTTATGAGGTATTTGCTTCCCATAAGTAATACAATTAACTTTTTCTGACATCGGTAAAAAGCAAGAAAAAAAAAAAGTTTCCCCAACGAAGTACTTGGCTTTATTGAAGACTTCGGTTTTGAAACTGAAATGCGAATGTCAGTAGTCAGCCGACCAGCACTTGCCACACGGTGCCCGAAGCAGAAGCATTTCACAAGAAAGACTGAAGAAAATTGCGTCGGCTGCATGTTTTATATCTGACAACCTGATGTCATGGAAGAGAAGACAGCAACCGACGCAGGACCCAAGACTTTGGAATTCAGGCTGACTGAGGGCAACCTGCCAGCAGATTACCCAAATGTAATGACTGCAACAGTTAAACACGAAGAACATCTGGCAAAGGAACAAAGGTACTGGGAAAATGATCAGAGTGAAAGGTAACAGAATGGGAAGAGGCCAACAATACATTTGGATCGCAGGCTAGAGACTACCTTCCCTATCAAGGATTGACTGAGTATAGGCAGAGAAAAGAATGGAGGGAGGGTTTTAAGTGAAACAGCAACACTGGTAGAGTTTTTAGTAAAATCTAGAACAGAAGCAGGTGTTAAAATGGATAAGCAGTATGGCATTTAAAATGCTGCATAAGTACAGGAATCAGGGGAAATCAGAAAGGACTGGGAGGAGGAACTGGCCAAGTAATTCACAAAGAAACAATGGAAAGATATATGCAGGTCTTCCAGATATGCAAAAAAGATTTATGATCTTTGCCTGAAGTGTTTTCACATGTATTATTATAGTCCAAGCAGACTCCAAAAGAATTTTTCATCCGGCAGATTGCAAATGTTGGAGATGTGATGGGCAAGAATGAGGCAACTGGGAGCATATTTTTTGGGAGGGTAATGAGGTGGCAAACTTTAAACATCCATTCAGACTACTTTGTCAGAAATACTGGGTGAGCAAATTAATGTAACCGGGGAAGTTATTTTCTCTGAGCTGTAATACTATATATGTCTAGGGAATTCTGACTTTCTAGGTTTTGCAGAGTTTAATTCTGGTGGCTGCCAAAAAAGTAATGACTAGAAAATGGAAATCAAAGTCTAAACCAACCGCGCAAAATAGAAAAAGTGGGATCTTTGTAATGTGCTCCTACCCTTTTATATAGAAAAAATGGGAAGTGTGGAAACACATGCAGAATATTACTTGAAGGAGCAATGAGATTTAATAGCAGGAAGGAAATGAATGAGCTACGTAAAGTATAGTTTTGTACCTACTATAAATGTAGATGTCCCAAGTGTTCACACTGCTGCAGTCATTACACTTTGGTTATCCTGCTGTCAGGCGGTCCCCGCAGTCAGCCAAAGTTCCAAAGTCTTGGTCCGGCATCTGTTGCTGTCGCTTCTTCCCTGACGTCAGTACGCCAGGGGTATACAAGGTGCATCCGATGCCATTTTCTTCAGTTTTTCTTGCCCCAGATGTCAGGTGCCCCCAAGTAGGTAGGCAATACATATTGCTAATTAAACATATATAAAAAATAAAAAACAATACCTTTAGTTACAAGCAAATACACCATAAAGGTTGTATGGGATAGAAAGGTAAAGATAAGTCCAGCTAGGACAGAGGGGATGGAGGGAGGGTAACATGGACTGCAGCAGTGTGAACACTCGAACATCTACATTTATGGTAGGTACAAAACTGTACTATGTTCATACCGTTACACTGCTGCAGTCATTACACTTGGGTAGAATCCCAAAGCGAAGGTTAGGTGGCTGGTCTATAGAGAGTTAGGATTGGCTACGAGGCCCTGCAGAACTGCAGTGGCAAATCCTGCTCGGGATTTAGAGTAAAGAGGCAAGTGGTAATGCTTGGTAAAGGTGTGCACTGAACTCAAAGTTGCAGCCTCCAAAATTTCCTTGGTTGATGCTCCTCTGAGAAAGGCTGTTGAAGTGGCTGTTGCTCTGGTAGAATGTGGCCTAATGTTGTTAGGGAATGATTTTCCATGCTGTGTGTAGCAGTAACGAATACAGTGTCCTATCCATTTGGAAATAGCCTGCTTTGAGATAGCCTTGCCCTGTGATCCTGCAGCATATGCTACAAACAGTTGCTCAGTTTTCCTGAAAGCTTTTGTTTTGTCCAAGTAGAAGCGTAGCTGCCTGTGTATGTCCAAAGAGTGCAGAAGTTTCTCCCTTTTATTCTGGGGTTTGGATAAAAAAAGTTGGCAAATGGATGGTTTAGTTAAGAGCCACACTAGATACCACTTTTGGCATAAAGGTAGGGTTTATCCGTAAAGAAACCCTGTCAGTTCCACTGCCATTAATGCCTGTAGCTCTGGAGACTCTTCTTGCGGAAGTTACTGCCAGTAGCAGAGCTGTTTTCCATGATAAAAATTTTAGATCGGCTGTATTGGCTGGCTCAAAAGGTGGCAAGGTCAGTTTTTCCAAAACAAAATTGAGGTCCCAAGCTGGTGTTGGTGCTCTCCGGGGCAGTCTTATGCTTTTAGCCCCTCTGAGGGGATGAGAAAATAAGGGAGGATCCGTGTTGTAATGATCTTAAATGGCAGAGGCGTGGATCTTAATGGAGGAGAAGGACAGGCCTTTGGTTCAGCATCTCAGTTAAGTATTGTAAAATCTGAGGAATGTTTGGGACAAGAGGGTCAAAGCTTTGAGCCTGGTTCCAGGCAGAGAATCTCTTCCATTTTTCTGAGTAAGATTTCCTGGTGCTAGGCCTTCTGGCCTCCAAAATGACATCCATAACAGCTTTAGAGAGAGGTGTTGCCTGTTTGACTAGTGAATCTGCCATGCAGCCAGGTTTAGGGTTTTGAGCTGACCGTGCAGGATCTGATTGTTTGGTCGAGTCAGAAGGTGTGAAATTTGAGGCAAAAATCCATGGTGGGCCTTGAGCTAAGTACTTCAAGATTGGGTACCAGTGCTGGCATGGCCAGTCTGGAGCAATCAGGATCATCTGTGGTTTTTCTTGTCTGGCTTTTAGGAGTATCTTTGAAAGAAGAGGCAGTGGTGGGAAGGCATAAACTTTTAGGCTTTTCCAGCTAAACAAAAGAGCATCCACTTTCCATGCTTGTGTGTGGTAAGTCCTTGTGCAGAATTTTTGTAGCTGGCAATTCAGTGGGGAGGCAAAAAGATCCGTCTGGGCACCATTTTTGCGTTACCATGCTGAAGATTTGTGGATTCAATTTCCATTCGTGAGAGTCCATGATATTTCCGCTTATATCATCTGCCAGAGTATTTTTCTTTCCTGGCAGGAATTGTGCTTGCAGATGAACTTGATAAGTTGGAGCTGTGTTCCACAAGGTCATGGCTTGCCTGCATAGTGAATAATAATGAGTGCCCCCTTGCTTGTTTATGTACCACATTACTGTGGTGTTGTCTGTCTTTAATAATAATTGTCCTGGATGCAGAAGGTCCTTGAAAGCTGTTAGGGCATTTTGAACAGCCAACATCTCTTTTTGATTGATGTGA
Organism: Protopterus annectens; assembly: GCF_019279795.1. Lineage (NCBI taxonomy): Eukaryota > Metazoa > Chordata > Ceratodontiformes > Protopteridae > Protopterus > Protopterus annectens. Next base: position 1,228,333,627 of record NC_056747.1, on the reverse strand, counting down.
AGATGCATTTGGTCTGTGGTCCACTTGCCCTGAATACATTTTCCTGCCATGTGTGCTTCCCAGGCATAATCTGAAGCATCTGTTAGAGTCTGCCTGGCTGTGGGTAGAGTGAAAGGCTGACCCTTGTTGAGGTGACATGCCTGTGCCCACCATTGAAACTGCTGTTGCAGGCAGGGAATTATTGGTATTACTGTTTCTAAACTGTGAGTGTTGAGTCCAAACACTCTTTAGGTACCATTGTAATTTCCTCATATGCAGTCTGGCATATGGAATTAGTAGTATGCAGGATGCCATGAATCCCAGGGCCTGCAGAATTTTTCTTGCAGGAGATGGGACTTTGCCAGCAATTGAAAATAGAGTCAGTTGTTCTTGTTTGTCTGGCGTGGGATAAGCCATCTGGGCGTTGTATTTAAGCTGGCACCCAGGAATATTATCTGTTGTGAGGGCACTAGTTTTGACTTCTTTTCGTTTACAGTGTACCCTAGAGAAATTAGCAACCTTTTTTACAAACGCCAGATGCTTTAGAAGAATGTCCTTTCTCTCTGCTTGAATGAGGCAGTCGTCCAGGTATGGATATATTTGTCTGCAAAATGCAATTACTGGTGCCAGGCACTTTGTAAAGACCCTGGGCACAGTAGATAAGCCAAAGGGCAGTGCAGAGAATTGGTAGTGCATTGTACCAGCTTTGAATCTGAGGTATCTTCTGCAATCTTGTCTGATAGGGACATGCAGGTATGCCTCTTTGAGGTCCAAAGTAACAAGCAAAGCCTTCTTGCCCAGCATGGGAAGAAGCTGCTGTAGTGTCAACATTTTGAATTTCGGAACATCCAGGTAAGTATTTAGAGTTGAAAGTTCTAGTATGGGTCTCCAGGCTTTGTCCTTTCTGGTGACCAGGAAGAGTCTTGAGTAAAATCCTTGTCCCTACTGTGGTACTTTTTGAATAGCTCTCATGTCCATGAGGGCTGAAATTTGTTTTTGAGTCTCTGCCCATTGATTTTGTGGCAGGTTTGGCATTCCTCAGCCTTGGTAAAGTGTGAAAGTGGAACCTGTAACCTTGAGACAATATTCAGAACCCATTTGTCTTGGGTGATTGTTTGCCAATTTTGAGAAAAAAGTGCTAGTTTCCCTCCTAAGGGGGCTGCCAAAAGGGAAGTGCTTGGCATACAAAGGGGGAAGTCATTGGGACTGTTTCCTGTAAGGTTGAGACTTGTCCTCACCTCCTTTGGGGGTTGAGGTACCCCACTGTCATTGTCTGTAAGAGCCTTGGGGGTTGAGATCTGCCTCTTGGGCGTCTATCTGCCTCTCTGTGGCCTGTCTGACATTGGAAAGGACCAATTCTTTGTAGGCCAATTTCTGCTAAATCGAGGTGGCTGTACCTGTAAGAAATCTTTGACTGCAAAGATTTAGCTTTATTCTCCATTTTAACACCTCTTCTGCCTTAACACCAAACAAGGTTATCATGCTGTAAAGGAGCATCCAATAATTTTGCCTTAACATGGTCAGGTTAACTCTGTTCTTTTAACCAAGCATGTCTTTGAATCACAGAACCTGTAACTGCGGCTCTACAAGAGGCCTCTAAAGAATCAAAACCACATTGCAGAGTACGTTTTCCCACCTGTTCAACTGCATGCAATAAATCCTGCATTTCTTTATAGTCAGGAGCTTCTGAGCTTGTAAGCATTTTCTGTTTTAACTGAGCCATTAAATATTGTTGGTACTTAAGCATGTGAAACTGGCAATTTAAAGCCCTTACTGCTAAAGTTGCAGAAGTGTAAACTTTCTTCCCCCATCTATCCAATGCTCTAGAATCTGTCAGAGGGGACTGGATTTTTTGCAATGGAAGCCTTAACCCCTTTGGGACCCTGGGAAATGGTTTCTGGGTCAGAAGGGTTTTTATAAAGAAACTTGAGAGTCAGGGACTCTAGAATACCTATCTGGCTTGACTGGTGCAGGTGGCAAAAAATCAGGGGATAAGCTGGATTCAGAGAACACATCATCCCCAATATCTAACACAGGCGGAATAGCAAGGGGCCTGCATGGAGGCAATAAAAGGAAGTCCTGGAGCCTTTTCTTGGATTCTGAATAATACAGACTTTCCCAATGGAAATGCTCCCTCAGGGAATGTAAAGTTTCCCCAAAAGAGTAATCCTCAGGAGGAGAGGCTGAAGGGATAGATTCTTCAGCATCAAAGTCCTCATAGGGGGGTAGAGAGTATTCCCTGGTCTGAAGAGGAATCAGAGGAAATGGAAACCTGATCAGAGGAATCAGTCTGTATCCTGCCTAGGCCTTTTCTCAGGAGGTGGATGGGAAAGTACAGTTTTGTACCTACCATAAATGTAGATGTCCGATAGGTATGCATCTGCAGTCATAACATACGGGTTGTCCTGCCTCAGGCAGCCCTTCGGTCGGCCGGATTCCAAAGTCTGGGTCTGGCCTCGGCTGATGTCGCACTTTCCCCGACGTCAGAGCGTCTGGGGTATAAAAGCATCAGCCGACGCAATTTTCCTCAGTTTTTCTTGCCCCAGATGCCAGGTGCCCTCTAGGAAGGCTAAATTTGGATAAATGCTGAAAAGTTCCAAACATTTGCAAATTATATACATATATAAACAAATACACCATAATAGTTTCCCCCAGCTAGCTGAAAGAGGGGTAAGTACCCTAGGAATACCACAGAGGGGAAGGAGGGTGGGTAATCCTGACTGCAGATGCATACCTATCTGACATCTACATTTATGGTAGGTACAAAACTGTACTATGTCCTTCAAGGATGCATCTGCAGTCATAACATATGGGTAGAATACCATAGCCAATCTGGGGGAGGAAGTACTAAGAGAAGGATGGTGTAGTTAAGATCCCCTGCAGTACTGCAGTTGCAAACCCTGCTCTGGATCTGGAGTATAAAGGTATATTGTAATGCTTGGCAAATGTATGCATGAAGCTCCAAGTAGCAGCTTCTAAAATGTCCTTGGTAGCCACCCCTCGTAGGAAAGCTGTAGTGGTGGCTGTGGCCCTTGTGGAGTGAGGCCTGATATTTTCAGGAACTGTCTTTCCATGAAAGGAGTAGCAAAAGCAAATGCAATTTCCTATCCATTTTGAAATTGTCTGTTTGGAAATTGCTCTTCCTTGCACCCCAGTTGCATATGCTACAAAAAGTTGGTCAGTTTTTCTGTTGGTTTTAGTTCTGTCCAAATAGTAGCGTAATTGTCTGTGTATATCCAAGGTGTGCAAAAGTTTTTCCCCTTTGTTCTGTGGGTTAGGGAAGAACGTAGGCAAATGAATAGCTTGGTTCAAGGATACCCTGGATACCACCTTTGGCATGAAAGTAGGACTGGTTCTCAGTGACACACTAACCTGGTGAAAAATAAGAAAAGGCTGCACTGCCATTAATGCCTGTAACTCAGATACTCTTCTTGCTGAAGTGATTGCCAGAAGGAATGCAGTTTTCCAAGATAAAAACTGTAGGTCTGCTGATGCTGCTGGTTCAAAAGGAGGTAGTGTCAATTTTTCCAGCACAAAATTGAGATCCCATGCAGGTAGGGGGGGGGGGGTCTTCTTGGAGGTTTAACATTTTTGATCCCTCTCAAAAATTGTCTTGAGAAGGGTGTGAGAAGATAGGTGGATCCATATTGTATTCTGCTGAAATTGCTGAAGCATGAATCTTAATGGAAGAATAAGACAGGCCATTGTGGAACAATTCTGCTAAGTATTCTAGGATGTGTGCTAGGTTTGCCACTGTGACATCTGTGCCCTTTGATGTGCTCCAAGTGAGAGATCTCTTCCATTTAGCTGAGTATGTCTTTCTTGTGGAAGGTCTGCGAGCCTCCAGGATAATGTCCTTCACCCTCCGAGATAAAGTTTGGTTGGGTTTTAAGGAATTTTCCAGGCAGTTAGCTGCAATGTTTCCAAGTTGGGATGCAGGGTCTTGAAACTGTTCTGCATTAGAAGAGGAGGCCATGAATTTGCCTGAGACATGCTTCTCAATAGGGGGTACCAGTGTTGTCTTGGCCAGTCCGGAGCTATTAGTATCACTTTTGGCTGTTCCTCCCTGATCTTCAGTAGAACCTTGTACATCAATGGGAGAGGTGGAAAGGCATATACTGTTAGGGCATTCCAGCTGAAAGAGAGAGTCCACCCTCCAGGCTTGTGGGTGGTATGTCCTTGAGCAGAATTTCTTCAGTTGGTGGTTGAGTGGGGAGGCGAACAGATCTATCTCTGGCATTCCCCATTTTTTTGTTATGAGTTTGAAGATGTCTGGATGCAGCATCCATTCGTGTGCATCCGTGGTAGTTCTGCTTAAGCTGTCTGCTAGTGAATTCTCTTTTCCTGGTACGAATTTGGCCTGCAGCTGGATATTGAGATTCAGGCATAGGTTCCACAGATTCATAGCCATCCGGCATAGAGGATAGGAATGTGTGCCTCCCTGTTTATGTACCACATGACCGTGGTGTTGTCTGTCCTTATTAACAGATGTCCTTGCTGGAGGAAGTGTCTGAATGCCTCGATTGCATGCCTCACTGCCAGCATTTCCTTTTGGTTTATGTGCATGCTTAGCTGCCCTTGAGGCCATAGGCCTTGGATACGTTTGTCCTCCATGTGTGCTCCCCATCCTCGGTCTGAGGCGTCCGTGGTGATGGTCTGCCTTGTTTTTGGTTTGTTGAAAGGCAACCCTCTGTTGGACTGGCAGGCCTGAGCCCACCACAAGAATTCCTGTTGAAGGCATGGAATGATTGGTATCATGGTTTCTAGACTGTGACTGTGTTGAGACCATGCATTCCTTAGGTACCATTGTAATTTCCTCATATGCAACCTGGCATGTGGAATCAAAATTATGCAGGATGCCATGTAACCCAGGGCCTGCAGGACTTTCCTTGCAGTAAGCTGAGTTTGTCTGGTCAGAATCATGAAGTAATCTGGAAGTTGTTTTTGTTTTTCTTCTGTGAGAAAAGCCATTTGAGTGATTGTGTCCAGATCCGCACCCAAAAAGGTTATCCTTTGGGATGGTACTAGTCTTGACTTTTGGATGTTGGCTGTGTATCCCAAGGTCTGTAGCAGGTGTATGGCATAGGCCAAGTCCTTTAACAATTTTTTCTTGTTGTCCGCTTGTAATAGGCAGTCGTCCAGGTATGGATAAATTTGAATTCCCTGAAGTCTGCAATGTGCAATTACTGATGCCAGGCATTTCGTGAATACTCTGGGCGCAGTAGATAAGCCAATGGGCAATGCTGAGAATTGATAATGCTCTGATCCTGCAAGAAATCTGAGGTGTCTTCTGCAATCTGGTCGGATAGGGACGTGCAGGTATGCCTCCTTGAGATCTAGAGTCACCAGCCAAGACTCCTTGCCCAACATGGGAAGAAGTTGCTGTAGGGTCAGCATTTTGAATTTTGGCACAATGAAATAAGTGTTCAGTGCGGACAGGTCGAGAATAGGCCTCCATTGGTTTTCTTTTCTTGGTACAAGGAATAGTCTGGAGTAAAATCCTTGGCCTTGTTCTGTAGATGGTACCCTTTCTATAGTTTTCATCTGAAGTAAATTGCTGATTTGTCTTAAAGCCTCTGCCTTCTGGTTTGGTGGAAGGTTTGGCATTCCGCCTCTTTTTGGCAAAGTGTGGAAATGAAACCTGTATCCTTTGTCTATTATTTGCAATGTCCATGTATCCTTTGTAATGCAATGCCAGTTTTCCGAGAATAAAGCCAGCTTTCCGCCCAAGGGTGCTTCCAGTTGATCCCTGGTAGGCGGAATCAGAGTCAAGTCATTGGGTCTGTCCTGTGGTAGTGGTTGTAGTTGTAGCTGTTACACTACTCCTCTGGTTGGCAGGCTGCCACTGACGGCCCCTGTAGGGGCCCTTGGATTGACCTCTGCCTCTAGGGCACCTGTTCCTGCCTCTCTGTGTTCTGGAGGAGTCTGGAAAGGACCAATTCTTTTGTAGGCCAGTTTCTGCTGAACCTTGGAGGTTGAACTTGCAGGAAATCTTTAACTGTTTGCACAGATTTCGCTTTTTCTTCAACCTTCTTTAGAATCTCCTGTGCAGGGGAGCCAAATAAATTTTGTTTCTCCATTGGAGCATCGAGGAGTTTAGCCTTGACATGGTCTGGCAAAGATTGCTCCTTCAGCCAGGCATGCCAACGAATTACTGCTCCAGTCATAGCTGATCTAAACGAAGCCTCCAGTGCATCATAGCCACATTTTAAGAAATGATTACTGACCTGTTGTGAGTTGTGTACCAAATCCTGAAGGGATTTACGGTCTAAGGGTTCTGGAGAAGAAAGCTTCTTATTCAGCTGATCTAACAAAAATTCTTGGTACTGTATCATATGGAATTGACAGTTTAATGCCCTGGCAGAAAGAGTAGCAGATGTATAAACCTTTTTTCCCCATCTCTCTAATGCTCTAGACTCTCTTTCAGAGGGTAGGTGATTTTTGGCAGTAGCGGCTGCAACCCCTTTAGGGCCCTGAGAAATAGTTTCTGGGTCTGCAGCATGGGCTTTATACAGGTGGAAGTGAGAATCCGGGACCCTGTAATATCAGTCAGGTTTGGCGGGGGCCGGAGGAAGAGAATCAGGTGCAGTACTGACATCATTGTACACATCATCAATTACAGTTAGAACAGAAGGTATAGCTAAGTGCCTATGCTGGGGCAAATGCAAAAAGGTCCTTAATCTTTTTCTAGAATCAGAGAAATCCTGACCCTGCCATTGAAAGTGCTCTCTCATGGAGTGTAAAGTCTCCCCAAAGGAAAATTCTTCAGGGGGGGAGGCCGAAGGGATAGATTCTTCTGCATCTGAATCCTCATAAGGCGAGTAGGCCCCTTCCTGGTGGTCTGACAAATCAGATCCATCCGTGGAGTAATCTGAGGAGTGAGGTTCAGAGGGGTCAGTCCTGGGCCTTTTGTCTGGAGGAGGTTGGGAGGCCCTGTCTGGGTGAGGTTGGGAACCCCTAATTAAGGGGATAAAGTCCTCAGCAAGACTGAGAATCTGTGAACTAGAGGAAGGCCTCTGGGATGTAGATTTGGCAGGCAAAGCTTTTGAAAGTTTGGCAGCTTTAGCCCTGGAGAAGGCCTTAATAGACACAGAAGCAGGGGGCCTAGCTGCCCCACGTGCAGGGGTAGAAATGTTCAAAGGTATGGTGTCGGACAATTCCTGAACACTAGCTTCGGTAGGGAGTTCTGAAGCAGACTCAGCCGGGGCCTCTCTGGCCTCGGTGGTCGGAGGTATGGTTTCGGTAGTAGGAATAGCTGTGGACTCTGTTTCAGCCGAAACAGAGACACTCGCGGTAGGCCTAGCCGTGGTTTCAGCCGAAACGGCGGGCCGCGAGTGTCGGTCTCTCCTTGCGTTTGACCATATGCGAAGTCAGAGTCTCAGACGGCATTAAGCAAAAGCGGCTCCAAAAAATTCCTCTGCAAAGTCCGACTGACGTCTGAGTCAGTCGGTTGAAGGAGGCACAGGCTAAACAAGCTGATACGTCGTGGTCTGGGCCTAAGCAAGGAAGGCAGTAAGAATGGAAATCCTTATGAGATATTTGTTTCCCACAAATTAAACAATTATTTACTTTGTCTGACATCGGCTGAGGCAAGAAAGAGTCTGACATCGGCTGAGGCAAGAAAGAGTCCCCAACGGGGTACTTAGCTTTTTTCGAAGTCTTCGGTAGCTGAAATCTCTGTATCTGACCGACCAGCACTTGCGAACAGCTTCTGCTTCGGGCACCGCGCAGCAAGAAAGACTGAGGAAAATGGCGTCGGCTGATGCTTTTATACCCCAGATGCTCTGACGTCAGGGAAAGTGCGACATCAGCCGAGGCCAGACCCAGACTTTGGAATCCGGCCGACCGAAGGGCTGCCTGAGGCAGGGCAACCCATATGTTATGACTGCAGATGCATCCTTAAAGGACATCCCCTGATTAAAGTAATGAGGTCTTCGGCCATTTTGAGCATCTGTTTCTTAGGCATGGAGGACTGTCCAGGAGAATGCTTTACTTGCTTCTTTGTCTTTAATGGTGTTTTTGTCTTGGCTGTTGCTTTAATGGCAAGTTGTGAAGGTCTGAAAACACCCTCAGAAGCAGATGCCTGCTCAGCGGCTCCGGACCCATCCGAGGGATTAGTTTCTGTAGGCCCAACACCTTGAGTGTACAGAGCTTGGGGGTAGAATAAATGGCAGTCCATTGTTTTGGTGACATGTCTTTGCCCACCAAAGAAACTCCTGTTGCAGGCAGGGAATGAGGAATCATGGTTTCCAGGCTGTGACAACGTTGACTCCATAAGCTTTTTAGGTAGCACTGAAGTTTCCCTCATATGCAGTCTCACATATGGAATTAGTAGAATGCAGGATGCCATGAACCCCAAAGCCTGCAGAATTTGTCTTGCAGATACCTGGGTTTTTGTTGCCATTTGTTTGAAGTATGTTGTCAACTGAATTTGTCAGGTGTGAGGTAAGCCATCAGGGCAGTTGTATTCAAGTTTGCACCCAGGAATGTAATTATTTGAGAGTGTACCAGTTGTGATTTCTTTTCGTTTATGGTGTACCCTAGGCATGCTAGAAGCCTTTTTACAAACACCAGATGTTGAAGTGTGTCCATTGTCCTCTGCCTGAACAAGACAATCGTCCAGATAAGGATAAATGTGAATGTTTGTCTGCAAAATGCAATTACTGGTGCTAGGCACTTTGTAAAGACCCTGGGCGCAGTAGATAAGCCAAAGGGCAGTGCAGAGAATTGGTAATGCAAAAAGCCTGCTTTGAAGCGGAGGTATCTTCTGCAAGATTCCCTTATTGGGATATGCAGGTATGCCTCAAGTCTAGAGTTACCAACCAGGCATTATTGCCAAGCATGAGCAGTAGCTGCTGTTAAGTCAGCATTTTGAATTTTGGAATGTCCAGGAATGTGTTCAGTATAGATAAGTCCAGAATTGGACGCCATGATTTGTCTTTTCTGGGTACCAGGAAAAGTCTTGAATAAAATCCTTGTCCTTTTTTCTTTTCTGGTACTGGTTGAACAGTCCCCATATCCATGAGGGACATGACTTGTTTCTGGGCCTCTGCCCACTGGTTTGGTGGCAGAGCTGGCCATCCATTTGGAACTGGTAACGTGTGGAAATGAAATCTGTACCCCTGGGATACTATGTTTAATACCCACTTGTCCTGGGCAATTAAATGCCAATTTTGAGCATGAAGTCCTAGTTTTCCTCCCAAGGGGGCTGCCAAAAGATGAGTGCTTGGAGATGGCAGAGGAAAGTCATTGAGACAGTTTATTGTAGGGTTGTGCTTTGTTACCTCCAGATTTGGAGGTGGAGGCACCCCATTGTTTTGACCTGTAAGATCCCTGCGATTGCTATCTTGAGCCTTTGGAGCACCTGGGTTTACCCAGAGTGGCTCTGTTGGACTCGGGAAAGGACCAGTTCTTAGTAGGCCATGGCCTACTGAACCTGGGTGGCTGCACTTACAAGAAATCTTTTACAGTTTTGCAAGAAATCTTTTACAGTTTGCATCGATTTAGCTTCATCTTCCATTTTCTTTAAAACCTCTTCTGCCTTATTACCACACAGACTGTCATACTGTAAAGGGGCATCCAACAATTTAGCTTTAACATGATCAGGCAGATTTTGCTCCTTGAGCCAGGCATGCCTTCTTATCATAGATCCAGTTACGGCGGCCCTGCAAGAGGCCTCCAAGGAATTAAAACCACACTGCAAAGTATGCTTGCCAACCTGTTCTGCTGAATGTAATAAGTCCTGTAACTATTTTCCACACAATCAGAAATCAATAATTTTCTGTTTCAGTAAGCCCATAACATGCTGTTGATATTTAAGCATATGAAACTGGCAGTTTAAAGTCCTGATTGCCAAGGTTGCACATGTATAAACCTTCTTACCCCCATCTATCCAGCGCCCTGGAATCTCTACCAAAAGGGGTAGGATTTTTGACTGTAGAAGCCTTAACACCCTTGGGACCCTGAGAAATAGTCACAGGATCAGCAGCAGGATTTTTGAAAAGAAATTTGTGGGAGTCAGGAAAGAGAACACATCAACAATGTCCAATATAGGAGGCATTGCCAAAGGCCTATGCTGAGGAAGAAGAAAATCCCTAAGCCTCTTTTTTGATTCTGATAAGTCCTGACTCTCCCAGTGAAATATGCAAAGTCTCTCCAAAAGAGAGATCCTCAGGAGGAGAAGCAGATGGGATGGATTCCTCTGCATCAGAGTCCTCATAAGGAGGAATAGAAAATTCCTGATCAGAAGAGGAATCAGAAGAAATGGAAACATGATCCGAAGATTCAAAATCAGTGCCTTGCCTAGGCCTCTTAGCGGGGGGGGGGGGGGGGGGGGGGGTTGGGAACCCCTGATCAAGGTAATTAAATCCTCAGCCATTTTAATCATTTGTTTTTTAGGCATAGGGGCCTGAGCACGTGGCTCATGTGTCTGTTTTTTAGACATAGAAGTTTTTTCACCTTGTTTTTGTTAATGGCATCGGTTTAATATAAAAATGTTGCGGCCTGAAAGCACCTTCAGAAGCCGGTGCCTGCTCAGCGGCTCCGGACCCATCCAAGGGAAGGAAAGTACAGTTTTGTACCTACCATAAATGTAGATTTTGGAGTGTATACCCTGCTGCAGTCATCACACTTTGGTTATCCTGTCGTCAGGCGGTCCCGCAGTCCGACAGAATTCCAAAGTCTTGGTCCGGCGTTGTTTGCGGTCGCTTCTTCCCTGACGTCAGTGCGCCAGGGGTATGTATGATGCATCAAACGCCATTTTCTTCAGTTTTTCTTGCTCCAGATGTCAGGTGCCCCCAAAAAGGTGGTCAGTAAATAGTACCAATCTAAAAAGTTTAGCACAAGCAAAACATCCCTCCAGCTATAAGCAAATACATCACAACGGTAGTATCAGGTTTGAAGGTATTGTAAAGTTTTAGTTAGTTAGGTCAGAGGGGATAGAGGGAGGGTAACCTGGACTACAGCAGGGTACAGACTAACATCTACATTTATGGTAGGTACAAAACTGTACTATGTTCGTGTTACTCTGCTGCAGTCGTCACACTTGGGTAGAATCCCAAAGCTAAGGATGGGAGGTAGAGTCAAACAGGGTTAGAGGAGGCTAGAAGGCCCTGCAGAACTGCAGTGGCGAAGCCAGCTCTAGTCTTAGAGTAAAGTGGTAAGTGGTAGTGTTTGGTGAAGGTGTGTACTGAACTCAAGTTGCAGCTTCCAAAATATCCTTGGTTTCCAAGCTTGATGGTGAAACGTCCTTGTACAAAATTTTGTTAGCTGATGGTTTTGGGGACTGGCAAACAGGTCTATGTCTGGGTGGCCCCATTTTTGAGTTATCATTGCAAATACTTGTGGATCCAGTTTCCACTCGTGGGGATCTATGATGTTTCTGCTGAGGTCTTCTGCCAATGTGTTCTTTTATCCTGGCAGGAACTTGAGCTTGTAGCTGAACTTGGTAAGCCAGTGCTGTGTTCCACAAGGTCATTGCTTGCCTGCATAGAGGGTAGGAGTGTGTACCCCCTTGTTTATGTACCACATTACTGTGGTGTTCTGTCCTTATTGTAAGCTGTCCTGGATGCAAGAGGTCCTTGAAGGCTGTCGGGGCATTCTGTACAGCTAGCATTTCTTTTTGATTGAGGTGCAGATTGCTTTGATCTGCAGTCCATATGCCTTGAACGCACTGTCCTGCCATGTGTGCCCCCCAGGCACAGTCATACATCTGTCATAGTTTGCCTGGCTGGGGGCAAGGTGAAAGGCTGACCCTTGTTGAGGTGGCATGCCTGTGACCACCATAGAAACTCTTGTTGAAGGCAGGGAATGAGAGATCAGTGTCCAAGCTGTGGCTGTGAGACCATACGCTTTTTAGGTACCACTAATTTCCTCATTCATATGCAGCTTTGCAAATTGTATTAGTAGTATGCAAGATGCCATGAAGTCCAAGGCCTGCAGAATATTTCTTGCAGGGGAGTTGGGTCTTTGTTGCCATTGTTTTGAAATACTGAGTCAGTTGTAGTTGTTTGTCTGGCGTCAGATAAGCCATCTGGGCCGTTGTATTAAAGCTGGCACCCAGGAGCATCATTTTGTGAGGGTACTAGTTTTGATTTCTTTTCGTTTACTGTGTACCCTAGGCAACTTAGGTGTTTTACAAAAGCCAGATGCTGTAAGAGGATGTCCTTGCTTTCTGCTTGGATGAGGCAGTCGTCCAGGTATGGGTATATTTGAATTCCTCTTTGTCTGCAGTATGCAATTACTGGTGCCAGGCATTTTGTGAAAACCCTGGGCGCAGTGAATAAGCCAAAGGCAGTGCAGAGAATTGGTAATGGGTTGAACCTGCAATGAAACGGAGGTATCTTCTGCAATTTTGTCTGATAGGGACATGCAGGTATGCCTCCTTGAGGTCCAACGTTACTAGCCATGCTTTCCTGCCCAACATGGGAAGAAGCTGCTGTAGTGTTAGCATCCTGAATTTGAATTTGGGTACTTGTAAGAAGGTGTTTAGAATTGAAAGGTCCAGAATTGGTCTCCAAGCATTGTCCTTTCTGGGGACTAAAAAGAGTCTTGAGTAAAATCCTTGGCCTTGCTCCCATGTAGGTACCAGTTGAATGGCTCATGTCCATGAGAGCTGTAATTTGTTTTTGTGCCTCTGCCCATTGATTTTGTGGCAGGTTTGGCATTCCTCTTGTCGTTGGCAAGGTGTGGAAATGGAATCTGTATCCTTGTGAAATAATGTCTAGGACCCATTTGTCCTTTGTGATGATGCGCCAGTTGTCTGAAAAAGTGCTAGTTTTCCTCCCACGGGAGCTGCCAAGAGAGTTTTGCTTGGCTATATGAGGTTTAAGTCACTGTGTTTGCCTTCTAGTAGTTTGGGGCCTGTCTTCTCCTCCCTTCTGGGTTGCAGTGCCCCATTGTCGAGGTTTGTAGTGGGTTTGTGGTTGTCCCCTGCCTCTTTGGCGTCTATTTACCCCTCTGAGGTCTGTCAGTAGCTGGAAAGGACCAATTGTTTGTTGGCCAATTTCTGCTGAAGCGATGGGGCTGAACCTGTAAGAAATCTTTGACCGTCTGCATAGATTTTGCCTTATCCTCCATTTTCTTTAAGATGACTTCTGCTTTAACTCCAAATAGGACATCCTGCTGTGGGGGAGCATCACATCCTGCTGTAGGGGAGCATCTAGTAACTTTGCTTTAACATGATGAGGCAGAGTTTGTTCCTTTAACCAAGCATGCCTATGTACAACAGACCCAGTAACAGCTGCTCTACAGGAAGCTTCCAAGGAGTCAAATCCACATTGCAAAGTATGTTTGCCCACCTGTTCAGCTGCATGCAACAGATCCTGCATTTCCCTCAATTCAGACTGTTGAGGGTGTGTGCTCATCTTTTGTTTTACTTGCGACATTAGAAATTGCTGGTATTTTAGCATGTGAAATTGACAATTTAGTGCTCTCATAGCTAGAGTGGCTGAGGTGAAAACCTTCTTCCCCCACCTGTCTAGCGCTCTAGAGTCCCTTTCAGAGGGTACAGGATTTTTTGCCATAGAAGCCTTAGCCCCCTTGGGACCTTGGGAGATGGTTTCTGGGTCAGCAACAGGGCTTTTGTAAAGGAATTTGTGGGAGTCAGGCACTCTATAATATCTGTCTGGTTTGGCTGGAGCAGGAGGCAGAGAATCTGGGTTTAAACTAGATTCTAAGTAAACATCATCCACAATGTCTAAAACTGGGGGGATAGCAAATGGTCTGTGCTGGGGGAGGAAAAGAAACTCTGAGCCTTTTCTTTGAGTCAGAGTAGTCCTGACCTTCCCAGTGAAAATGTTCCCTCACTGTATGCAAAGTTTCCCCAAAGTAGTCTTCAGGGGGAGAAGCGGAGGGAATGGAATCCTCAGCATCAGAATCTTCATAAGGAGGAAAGGAGTAATCTTGTTCCTCAGAGGAGCCTGAGGAAATAGACACTTGATCAGAGGAGGCATAATCTTCCTCTTGTCTAGGGCTTTTGTCGGGTGGGGGATGGGAACCCTTGATTAAAGAGATCAAATCTTCAGCCATTTTAAGCATCTGCTTCTTAGGCATGGGGCCTTGAACTGGAGACTGAAGTGCAGTCTTTTTTGATTAAAAAGGAGTCTTAAGCTTAGGATACGTTTTTATGGTGAGCGTCGTCGGTCTGAAGACACCTACAGAAACCGAAGGTATTTCTGCAGCACCGGCGTCTTTCTGCAATGTTGTTGGTAGGGCCTAAAAGAAATGGCTGTGTCGGCCTAGAACTCTCTGCCATAGGATCCGAAGCGGTCTCTAGTTCCAATTCTGCGGTAGCCAGGGGCTGCGTAGGCACCTCACTGAAAAATGGTGAACCAGAGACCGGCCCAGCCGAGGCCTCAGAGTCTGGCTTGGGTCTAGGCTGCCTGTCCTTATCTTTGCGTTTTTTGTGCACGCCAGTAGTCGGTTGCTCCGACGGCATAGTGTAATTAAATTTTCTACCGAAGTAGTGTCATGCGAAATCAAAGCGTCGTTTTATAGTTTGCTTATTGAATGTAGCACAAAAGTGACAACCAGTGACGTCGTGGTCTGGGCCTAGGCAAGGGATACAATAAGAATGAAAATCCTTATGAGATATTTGCTTCCCACAAGAAATAAAATTAACTTTTTCTGACATCGGTCTGAGGCAAGAAAAGTTTCCCCAACGGGGTACTTAGCTTTATTGAAGACTTCGGATCTGAAATTAGACTTCGAAAATCTCAGGAGTCGGCCGACTGGCACTTGCGAACTGCTTCGGGCACCACACTGCAAGAAAGACTGTAGAAAATGGCATCTGATGCATCATATATACCCCTGGTGCACTGACGTCAGGGAAGAAGCGACAGCAACGGACGCCGGACCTAGACTTTGGAATTCTGGCCGACTGCAGGACTGCCTGACGACAGGATAACCCAAGTGTGAGGACTGCAGCAGGGTAACAGGATCATCATCCACGGGTTCAATACTTGCAGAATCTTGCAGCATACCGGACTCCGAATGGGTCTCAGTAGAGGCATGCGACTCAAAAGTAGCGGGTATTAGGGGCTGCAAAAGCACCTCACCAAATACCGGTGAACCAGCGACAGTCTTAGAAGCTTAGTCATCGGTTTTGGACCTCAACGGTCTGTCTTTGCCCTTGTATTTTTTGTGAACTCCAGTAGTCTGATTGCTAACTGACGGCATTTCAGGGAAGTTAAATCTTGAACCAAAATATTCAGAAGCAAAAATATACCGACGTTTAATAGTGCATTGGTTAAATTTAGCACAAAACCAACAGCAAGGCACGTTGTGATCAGGGTCTAGGCAAAGAATACAGTACAAATGAAAATCCTTGAGGTATTTGCTTCCCACAAGTAATGCAATTATTAACTTTGACTGACATCGGTAAGGAGCAAGAAAAAAAAAGTTTCCCCAACGGGGTACTTGGCTTTAGTTTGAAGACTTTGGATCTGAAACTCGAAAATGAAAATTTCAGGAGTTGGCCGACCGGCACTTGCGAACTGCTTCTGCTTCGGGCACTGCGCGGCAAGAAAGACCGATTAAAATGTGTTGGCTGCATGTTTTATACCCCTGACAACTTGACGTCATGGAAGAGGAGACAGCAACCGACGCAGGACCCAAGATTTTGTTATTCAGGCCGACTGAGGGCAACCTGCCAGCAGATTGCCCAAATGTAATAACTGCAACAGTGAAACACGAAGAACATCTGCTGAAAATAAACTTTGGCCTGTGTTTAGATGGAAATACAGTCTACTGAATAGCTCCACATCTGACAATAGCACCTGTCAAAACAGCATGTAAGCTTTTTTTTTTTTTTTTATTTTAATGTTAGAGACCTGCCATATTAGTAGCTGAAGGGCTCACCTGTTTATTGGCAAAAACTAACAATACTGCATCTCGCAGCTCATCTTCTGCCAGCATTCTCGTTAGTTCTTCTCTTGCCTCATTTACTCGTTCTCTGTCATTGCTGTCAACTACAAAGATCAAACCTGCACATAAAATGAGAAAGAATCATAATGGACCAACATGTACAAGGCTTTCAAAATTAAACCTGCAAAATAAGCTTAAAACAGCAAATATACCCCCACACAAACTGTGTCCGAAAAAAAAAAACTGAAATATGCAGAAGCACTGGGATGAGCTCGAAGATTTTATGCACAAAATAATGTTCAAGAGAAGGAGCAAAGTTTAAAGTATGGCAAGAATTCAGTGATTTATGTACAGCTGGATTAAATGAGAGCTGTTGTAAACAAAGAAAAATAATTACCCACAAATGTATGATGAATATAAATGAATAAACAGTAACATCGCTTTTCTTTTGTATTAACATGTCTAATTCTACAACTTAAATAATTTAAAGTAGGTATACTGATTTTTTTTTTCTTTTTCCTATTTTACATAGTAAATTTTAATGCGTAAATATTATGGACAGCTTCCAAGTGACATCAAATCAGCAGCATCATTCCAAGTGTAATACTGTGAGAACTTGTGATCAATCCCAAAAAACACTAATGAATGCAGGACATACTTAAGAAAATGACAGTTATGGGTGCATACCACAATTCTGCAAGACAGTCTATTTCTATAACTCCAGCTACTCCTGGGAGCCTCACCATATTCGGCAGGTCTACTGAACCTAGGGAAGTCTCCCCAGACTTTCTCGGACCCACACTCTGAGCAAGCTAGGGGCCTTAGGGACCTCTGGGCAATATCGCATTGCTGCCGAGGAGCATTTTTTTGTTACACTACTGTCATGCACTTTCACTGTCCAAAGAAAAACTTTGGACAGGTGTTCTGGCATATCTTCCCACTTCTGTAGCAACTCAGCCAATGCTTCAACTCTCTAAAGACAACAGCCTCACTGCATGTCTCCGACCTCTAGAGATCAACTGTAAAATGCACCAAGTGCATACTCTCTTCTCCAGGATAGGCATGTCAATGCTCCCCTGCCAGCATCTCAGACACTTAAGTCGCCAACTGAACCCAAGTCACCGGGGCCATAGTCAGTGCTTTATTCCTTCCATGTCAGTGGTAACTAGTAGCTTGCAAATTTAAAATACATGCATTAGAACACTGCAAGCAAACCTCAGACTGTTAGAGGCATTACTCCTTCCCGTAATGCATAGGACATACAATTCTCCAGTTCTGCAGTCAACAAGAAAGCTGGAGGAAAAATGCAAAAAACAGTAAGCTTCCAAGGTGGCCTGGCTGCAGACATCTCATAGGAAGGCAGCAGTGACTGCTATGGCTTGAGCTCTCATTCCCTGAACAGTATTTACATGGAAAAAAAAGGAGATGGAACAAGCCAGCTATTCAGTGAAAGTCTCTGTTTAGAAACAGAGCTGCCCCCCCCCCCCCCAACACACTACAAAATATTACGAACAGGTATGAGTTCCTTTTTGCTTTAATCCTATCAAGTAAAACCTTTCATCTTTTTGTTCTGTGAGGCAAGATAGAACACTGGGAGTTTGTCCCTACTGAACAATGCTTTTGTCACAACTTTGGCTATGAAATGTGGAAATATGAAGAGTTACCCTATCTTTGTGGAAAATGAGAAAATGTGTGTCAATGAAGTCTGCAGTTCTGATCTCCAACAGATTTAAGGGCCACTGAAAAAAACAAGTTATGTACTCACCATAACATTCGATGTATGTAGTCCATCTTGGCTCACATTCTTACCCGTGGGATTGGAGCCGAACCTCTGCTCCGACTCGGCCATACTCTAGCTCAAAGTCTTCAATTGGCTCATGGCTAAGAGGTATCCCATATGCTGCAATGTGCCTATCCCCCAGATTGTGATGCTGCGAGCTCACACACACAAACACGTTGAGAGGAAGAACCAACTCAACATATCAAGAAGGTGTGCTGAAACCAGAGACGCTACCTCTAGGTCCTCCAGGAGGCGGTAGGTGGGTGGGTTAGTAAGAATGTGAGGTGAGATGGACTACATACATCGAACGTTATGGTGAGTACACAACTTCTTGATGTTATGTAGTCCAATCTCACCTACATTCTTACCCGTGGGACAGCGTCCCTAGCACCTACACCTTGGATGGCTCAATGGAAAACACTCCTGAGCACTCTGAAAGTACAGTTGTGTACACTTACCATAAATGTAGATGTTAGTGTGTCTTCACTGTTGCAGTCGTCACTGTAGGGTTCTTCCTGCTGGCAGGCAGCCCTCGGTCGGCCAGAATCCCAAAGTCTGGGTCTGGCGTCTGCTGTGTACTCATCCTCCCGGACGTCAGTGCGCCAGAGGTACAAAGCTCCCAGCCGACGCCATGTTCTCCAGTTTTTCTTGCCCCAAATGTCAGGTGCCTAAAAATAAAGGCTAAAAGTAAAACAAAAATGTAACATACAACAAACCCCATACCCTGTAGCAAATACACCTCAGAAGGGCGAAGCAGGGAACCACACCAAAATAAGTATAAGAGGGGACAAGAGAGGGGGTAACCCAGACTGCAACAGTGAAGACACTAACATCTACATTTATGGTAAGTGTACACAACTGTACTATGTTCGTGTTTCACTGCTACAGTCATCACTGTAGGGTTGAATCCCAAAACTGAGACAAAGGGTGGTGGTTATAGAGTAGAAGGGGCGGCTAGAAGGCCTTGCAAGACTGCAGAAGCAAAGCCTGCACTAGAGTTAGAATAAAGAGGGAGATTATAGTGCTTAGAGAAAGTATGCACCAAACTTAAGTTGCAGCTTCCAAAATATCTTTGGTAGGGACTCCCCTGAGAAAGGCAGCTGAAGAAGCAGCTGCTCTGGTAGAGTGAGCCTTAATTTTTCCAGGGATTTGCTTTCCATGCTGAGTGTAACAAAATCTGATTCCATGAGCAATCCATTTAGAAATGGTCTGTTTTGAAATAGCTTTGCCTTGAGAATTTGCTGCATAAGAAACTAACAGTTCTGTTTTCCTGAGATCCTCGGCTCTGTCCAGCTAAAAACGAAGCTGCCCATGTACATCCAAAGAATGCAAGATCCTCTCCCCCTTATTTTGTGGATTAGGGAAAAAAGTTGGCAGGTGAATGGTTTGGTTTAAAGCCACTTTAGAAACCACTTTAAGCATGAAAGTAGGGTTAGTCCTCAAAGAAACCCTGTCTTGATGAAAAATAATGTAAGGTTCCACAGCCATGAGTGCTTGTAACTCCGAAACTCTCCTGGCTGAAGTTAAAGCCAGTAGGATAACAGTCTTCCATGATAAATACTTCATATTGGATGTGGCAGCAGGCTCAAAATGTGGCAGAGTAAGCTTTTCCAGTACATAATTGAGGTCCCAAGCAGGAATGGGTGGAGTCCTAGGGGGCCTTAAAATCTTTGCTCCTCTGAGATATTGTTTCAGAAGTGGATGTGAAAAAAATGGAGGATCTGTATTATAACGTGCAGAGATAGCTGAGGCATGTATTTTTATGGAAGAAAAAGATAAACCATTATGCAACATATCTGTTAGGTAATGTAAAATCAATAGAATATTTGGAATGTGAGGATCAGATTCCTGAGCCTGCATCCAGGTGCAAAATCTCTTCCATTTTCCTGCATAAGATTTCCTAGTGCTAGGTCTTGTGGCTTCCAAGAGGACATCCATAACCTGTTTGGTAAGGGTAGGATTAATTAATTATAGACCCTGGGTACGCCAGGCTGCGAGTTTTGATATGAGAGTGCAGGACCTGGCCCTGATGTTTGAGACAAAAGATTTGGAATCTGAGGTAGAAGCCAAGGAGGTTCCTAGGATAGAGTTAGTGTTTAGTACCAAAATTGTCGAGGCCAATTCGGGGCCAGTAAGATCATCTTTGGTTTGTCTGGTTTTATTTTTAATAACACCCTTGGTAGAAGAGGCAGCGGTGGGAAGGCATACCCCGAGAGGTTCCTCCAACTGAATGAGAGCGCATCCACTTTCCATGCTAGCTTGTGATGTATCCTTGTGCAAAAAAGTCTGTAACTGGTAGTTGTGGGGAGATGCAAATAGATCTATGTCCGAGCAACCCCAGGCTTCTGTAATCATCTTGAATATTTGGGTGTCTAGCATCCACTCGTGTGGGTCTGAGATTCCTGCTCAGGCTGTCTGCCAGAATGTTTAGTTTCCCTGGCAGGAATTGAGCTTGTAGATCCACCTTGTAAGCTAGTGCTGTGTTCCATAGTGTCATGGCTAGTCTGCAAAGGGGGTAGGAGTGTGAACCCCCCTGCTTATGTACCACACAAGTGTGGTGGTGTCTGTCCGTATCAGTCGCTGCCCTGGCTGTAAAAGATCCCTGAAAGCCATGAGGGCATTCTATACAGCTAACCTCTCTTAAATTGATCTGTAGATGCTTCTGATCCTCTGTACAAAAACCTTGCAGGCCTTTCCCCTGCAAGTGGGCTCCCCATGCATAATCCAAGGCGTCCGTGGTTATCACTTGGTTGCGCTGGAGGTAGACTGAAGGCTTTCCCCTTGTTTTGAAGACATGCCGTGGCCCACCAATGAAATTCCTTTTGCAGGCAAGGCAAGACAGCAATCATTGTTTCCAGACTGTGACAATGCTGGGACCATACGCTTTTTAGGTACCATTGTATCTTCCTCATATGCAGTCTTGCATATGGTACGAGTAGGATGCAGGAAGCCATGTAACCCAAAGCCTGCAGGAATTTCCTTGCAGTTAGCGGAGACATTAATGACAGGTTTTTGAAAGTTGAGGCCAGCTGAAGTTGTTTTTCTGGCGTCAGGAATGCCATCTGGGTTGTAGTGCTTAAAAGAGCACCCAGGAAAGTTATCTGTTGAGTGGGTGTCAAATTTGACTTTTTTACGTTCACACTGAATCCCAGGCACTTGAGTAGATTCTGAACAAATTCCAGGTGCTGGAGTAAGATGTCCTTGTTGTCTGTTTGAATAAGGCAGTCGTCCAGATAAGGGTAAATCTGAATTCCCTTGAGTCTGCAGTAAGCTTCTATTCCCTTGAGTCTGCAGTAAGCTACTACTGGTGCCAGGCACTTGGTAAACACCCTGGGCACAGTAGATAAGCCAAACGGCAGCGCAGAGAATTGGTAATGTTTAGTTTCATAGTATAGTACTAGGCTATCTTGCCCTGGGGCATTTGTAAGCCTAGCCATAGTGATGTGGCTTTTGCCACCCCATGAAATGGTACAAAAAATCTACACAATAAATTTAGAATACTGTGCCTTTGTCTAGTAGTGACACAATGAAGGTCCCCTTATATAATAGAATTAGTTTACTGTGCCCCTGTCTAGCAGTGACACAGATGTGACCCCTGGGGTAAACTTACCATCTCCCATCCACTCAAGATTTCTCTTGAAGAGAGTCAAGTGAGGGGCTCTGCCTAATACAAACTGGGATCTTGTTCCAAAGCATGGGAAGCCTCTGGGTTATGAATCTATCCCTCCAGCATGTCCTATTCATACTTGTGCCGAGGTTTAAGTCTTTAGCTCTCGTGGTCCTGATGGATTTGGATTTTTTGAGGTGGAGCATGTCCATCAGATCCTGATTGGACATGGCCTTGTACGTCAGGCAGACATCACCTCTGAGCAGGCGGTATGCTACTGAATAGAGCTGAAGTTTCTTTAGTCTGGCAGAATAAGACATATGTTGGAGACCCTTGATCCTCTTGGTGAGGTACTTTTGTGGTCTCTCCAGCTGTTGCAAATGCCGGGTGAGGTACATACCAAATGGGGCATTGTACTCAATCATGGGTCTGATGAGGGAGGAATATAGGGGTACAATGACATCCTTGGATCTGGATGTGAATCCCTTCATGATGAGGTGTGCAAGGTAGAATGTTTTTCTAACCACTTTGGCAACGTGGGTGTCAAATGAGAGATCGCTGTAGACTTGGGTCCCTAGGTCTCAGATTACTTTTTCCGTACTCAGTGGGTTGCTGTCTATGTAATAATTTGCGGGTACTTTGTTTTTCCCAAAGGGGATGACTATACATTTTTTGGCATTTAGTTTAAGGCCGTGACTCCGACACCAGTTGTCCGTTTCTGTGAGGCCTTTTTGTAGGATGTAGGTCTGCTGGTGCATCGACTATGGCGCCTAGTTTGCAGTCATCTGCAAACTTTGTCAGCCACAGCCCTCCCATGTTTGCTTTAACATCTGAGAAATAAATCCCGAACAAGAGGGGTCCCAGGACAGATCCCTGTGGGACACCACTTGTGACTGGCTTTGAGTCTGACATTGCTCCAGCGATTTTAACTGTGTGTTCTGTCCTTTAGCCAGTTTGCAACCCATCTAGAGACATAAGGGTTTACTTTTAAGCTGTTGAGCTTATCTATGATGCCTGAGTGGGGTATTGTGTCGAAGGCCTTAGCCAAGTCCAGGTATGCTGTATGGACTACTTTGCCCTCATCAATGGCTCTAGTGACTGTTTCGAAAAAGTCAACCAGGTTTAAAAGGCAGGATCTGCCCTTTACAAAGCCGAACTGGGTGGGGTCAAGTGTCTGTAGGTCCCCTATGTCTCTGTTTATGAGTTCCATAATGATTCTTTCCATAGCTTTGCAGACCAGGCTGGTTAAGCTTATGGGATGGTTGTTTCCAGGGTCTGTAGAGGCACCCTCCCTTGTGGAGTGGGACCACTGTTGCTGTACGCCAGTGTTCAGATACATATCCCGAAGTAAGGCTAAGGTTAAATAGCATTTTTGTGTGTGGGTTTAGCTCCTCTTGGAGTTCACGTAACACGCAACCCGGGATACCGTCAGGTCCCATTGATGCTGTGTTTTTTTGCTTTGTTTAGGGCGGTTCTCACTTGGACATCTGAGATGACAGGGAGATTACATTCAGCTGGGATAAGTATTTCTTCTTTTGGGGGTGAGGGAGGGGAGAAATTTGCACTGAACCTGTCAGCCAGAATGTTGGCAATATTTGTGGGTTCAGTGTATTTTTTTGTTGTTGTGAACCAACTCTGAGCATATCTGAGGGTTTCCGCCCAGGTTTCTAACATAGCTGAAGAAGGCTTTGTGGTTATCTCTAGTGTCCTTAGCAATTTTTCTCTCAAAGTTGGCCTTGGATGTTTTTATGAGAGAAAGTACAGTTTTGTACCTACCATAAATGTAGATGTCCGAACTGGATAGCATCTGCAGTCATAACAAGTGGGTTGTCCTGTCGTCAGGCAGCCCTGCAGTCGGCCGGATTCCAAAGTCCGGGTCCGGCTTCGGCTGATGTCGCACTCCACCCGACGTCATCTCTGTTGGACTTCGGGTATAAAAGCATCAGCCGACGCCATTTTCCTCAGTGTTTCTTGCCCCAGATGCCAGTAGCCCTCTTGCAGGCTAAAAATTTGGATAGATGCCAATGTTTCCAAATAGATAGAGGTAAACACAACAATAAGCATATATGTACATATATACAAACAAATACACCATAAAAGACTCCCCCCCAACAGCTAGCTATTAGGAGGGTAAACACCCTAGGAGTACCACAGAGGGGAAGGAGGGAGGGTAATCCTGACTGCAGATGCTATCCAGTTCGGACATCTACATTTATGGTAGGTACAAAACTGTACTGTGTCCTTCATGGATGCATCTGCAGTCATAACAAGTGGGTAGAATACCATAGCCAACTAGGGGAGGATAAAAGTAGATTATGGTGTGTTTAGGATCCCTTGCAGTACAGCAGTGGCAAACCCTGCTCGGGATCTGGAATATAGAGGCAAATTATAATGCTTGGCAAATGTATGCACGGAGGTCCAAGTAGCCGCCTCAATAATGTCTTTGGTTGCCACTCCTCGTAAGAAGGCTGTGGTAGTGGCTGTTGCCCTTGTAGAATGAGGTCTTATGTTCTGTGGAATTGGTTTTCCATGGAAGGAGTAACAGTATCGTATGCAATTTCCTATCCATTTGGAGATTGTCTGTTTGGAAATAGCTTTTCCTTCCCTTCCTGTTGCATAGGCTACAAAAGTTGGTCAGTCTTTCTGCTATTTTTGTTCTGTCCAAGTAGTAGCGTAGCTGTCTATGTACATCCAAGGTATGCAGTATTCTTTCCCTCTGTTTTGTGGGTTGGGAAAGAAGGTAGGTAGGTGGATTGCCTGGTTTAAAGACACTCTGGATACCACCTTGGGCATAAATGTAGGATTAGTCCTCATGGACACTATCTTGGTGGAAGATTAGGAAGGGTTGCACTGCCATTAAGGCCTGTAGTTCTGAAACCCTCCTTGCTGAAGTAATTGCCAGTAGGAAAGCAGTTTTCCATGACAGGTGTTGTAGGTCTGCTGTTGCTGCTGGTTCAAAGGGTGATAGTGTCAACTTTTCTAGCACAAAGTTTAAATCCCAAGCTGGTAATGGTGGTTTCCTTGGAGGTTTTACATTCTTGATTCCTCTGAGGAACTGCCTGAGCAAAGGGTGAAAAACAGGTGGATCAAAGCTGTATTCTGCTGAAATAGCTGATGCATGTATCTTGATGGAGGAGTAGGACAGGCCTGAATGAAGAAGTTCGGCCAGATACTCCAGAATGTTAGGCATATCTATGTTTGACACATCTTTTCCTCTTTCCATACTCCAAATGACAAACCTTTTCCATTTTCCAGCATAGTTCCTTCTTGTTGAAGGTCTGCGTGCTTCAAGAATAATGTCTTTAACTCTTTGGGAAAGTTCTGGATTAGCTGCCGCTATGTGATGTTCCATGCAGTCAGTTGCAGCGTTTTTAGGTTTGGATGCATGATGCTGTAGTTGTTCTGAGTTAACATCAAAGGCATCAGAGGTATTGGCCACATTTTGTTCCGAGACATGCTCTTCAGTAGTGGGTACCAGTGCTGTCTTGGCCAGTTTGGAGCTATCAGGATTATCCTTGGACGTTCTTCCTTGATTTTTAGTAGTACCTTGTGTATCAAAGGAAGAGGTGGGAATGCATATGCTGTTAGGCCTTTCCAGTTGAAGGAGAGTGAGTCCACTTTCCATGCTAGTGGGTGGAATGTCCTTGTGCAGAATTTTTTGAGCTGGTGATTGAGAGGTGATGCGAATAGGTCTATCTGTGGCATTCCCCATTTCTTTGAGATGGTCTTGAAGATGTCCGGTGCAGCTTCCATTCGTGGGCATCGAAGTGGTTCTGCTTAATATGTCTGCTAGAGTATTGTCTTTCCCGGTACAAATATTGCCTGTAACTGAATGTTGTAGCTGAGTGCCAGGGTCCACAGCTCCAAGGTCATTCTGCATAGGGGGTATGAATGAGTGCCTCCCTGTTTGTTGATGTACCACATGACTGTGGTGTTGTCTGTCCTTATCATCAACTGGCCCTCTGAGAAATGGTTTGAACTTTTGGATTGCCAGTTTTACTGCCAGCATTTCTTTTAGATTGATGTGCAGGCGAAGTTGATCCTGTGTCCACAATCCTTGCACGCATTTGTCCAGCATGTGGGCCCCCATCCTAGGTCTGAAGCGTCTGTTGTGATGGTCTGGCTTGGTTGACATCTGCGAAAGGGTAGGCCTGGGTTTGACTGGCATGCCTGAGCCCACCATAGGAACTCCTGTTTTAAGCATGGAATTAGTGGGATTTCTGTTTCTAGACTGTGTCTGTGTTGGGACCATAAATTCTTTAGGTACCACTGTAGTTTCCTCATATGTAGTCTGGCAAATGGGACCAAGATTATGCATGATGCCATGAAGCCCAAGGCCTGCAGAACTTTTCTTGCTGTTAACTTGTTCAGTTTTGTTAGTGCCAAGAAGTAAAGAGGAAGTTCTTTCTGTTTTTCTGTAGTCAGGAATGCCATTTGTTGTACCGTGTCCAATTCCGCGCCCAAGAACGTCCTTGTTTGGGATGGTATCAGCCTTGACTTTTGTAAATTGACTGTGTATCCCAGTCCTTGTAGCAAGTAAATGACCCTTTGTAAATCTGTTGTCAGCTTGCTTTTGTTGTCGTCCAGGTATGGGTAAATTTGAATTCCCTGTAGTCTGCAATGGGCGATTACTGATGCCAGGCATTTTGTGAATACTCTGGGCGCAGTAGATAAGCCAAAGGGCAATGCTGAGAATTGATAGTGCTCTGATCCTGCAAGAAATCTGAGGTATCTTCTGCAGATTGGTCGAATGGGGACGTGCAGGTATGCCTCCTTGAGATCTAGAGTTACCAGCCAAGACTCCTTGCCCAGCATGGGAAGAAGTTGCTGTAGGGTCAGCATTTTGAATTTTGGGACAATGATGTATGTATTTAAGGTGGACAGGTCGAGAATTGGTCTCCAACTTTTTTCCTTTCTTGGAACTAGGAATAGTCTGGAGTAGAACCCCTTTCCTTGTTGTGCTGTTGGCACTCTTTCCACAGCTCTCATCTTTGCTAACTCCATTATCTGGCGTAGAGCCTCTGTTTTTTGATTTGGAGGTAGATTTGGCATTCCTCTTTTGACTGGTAAAGTGTGGAAGTGAAACCGGTAACCTTGATCTATGGTTTGTAAAATCCACTTGTCTTTTGTTATGTAGTGCCAGTTCTTTGAAAATAAGGTTAACTTTCCGCCTAGAGGAGCTGCTATTTGTTCCCTGGTAGGCGGATTTAGGATTAAGTCACTGTGGTTGTGCTGATGTAGTGGCAGTGGCTGTGTCTGTGCCTCTGTTGTTACCTTGCCACTGTCGTCCTCTGTAGGCACCTCCTCTGGATTGGTTTCTGCCTCTGGAACGTCTATTCCTGCCCCTTTGAAATTTTGTGGAGTCAGGAAAGGACCAATTTTGGCAGGCCAGTTCCTGCTAAACCTTGGGGGTTGAACCTGCAAGAAATCTTTAACAGTTTGAACAGATTTTGCCTTTTCTTCCATTTTCTTCATAACCCGCTGGGCAGGTGTACCAAACAAACTTGTCTTGTCCATAGGAGCATCTAGCAACTTAGCTTTAACATGATCCGGTAAAGCTTGTTCTTTTAGCCATGCATGCCTTCTTATCACTGTGCCTGTCATGGCTGATCTAAATGAAGCCTCCAGTGCATCATAGCCACATTTTAAGGAATGGTTGCTAACCTGTTGTATGTTATTTACCATCTCTAATACATATTTCTTATCAAGAGATTCATCAGTGGTTACTCTTTTAGTTAACTGATCAAGCATAAACTCTTGGTATTGTATCATGTGAAACTGACAGTCTAAAGCTCTAGCTGAGAGAGTAGCTGAAGTGTAGACCTTTTACCCCATCTGTCTAATGACCTTGCTTCCCTTTCAGAAGGAATAGGGTTTTTAGCTGTGGTCATGCTACTGCCTTGGGACCCTGGGATATAGTTTCTGGGTCTGCAAGTGGGGCCTTGTAAAGGTGGTGATGAGTATCTGGCACCCTGTAAAATCTGTCTGGTTTGGCAGGGGCTGGGGTAAAGAATCTGGAGCGGAGCAAACATCATTGAAAGCATCATCCACCACAGAGAGAACAGGAGGTATAGCTAAGGGCCTGTGCTGTGGGAGGTGCAGAAAGGTCCTAAGTCTTTTCTGGAGTCTGAAAAATCCTGTTGCTGCCATTGGAACTGTTCTCGCATGGCATGCAAGGTTTCCCCAAAGGAGAATTCTTCTGGTGGGAAGCAGCTGGAATGGATTCTTCAGCATCAGAATCTTCAAAATTGGAGAAGGGAGCCTCAGGCTGGTCAGTTATGTCTGATTCATCAGCAGAATCATCAGAAGACACTGGCTCAGGGGCTCTGCCCTAGGTCTCTTCTCTGGGGGCTGAGAGGCCCTGTCTGGGTGAGATTGAGATCCTCTAATTAAAGAAATTAAATCTTCTGCCAAAGAAAGCATTTGAGAACTAGAAGAGGGCCTGGATGTGGGGGGTTTAACAGGCACTGTTTTAGTAGTCTTGGCTGCTTTAGCCCTGGCGAAGGCCTTAATGGACATGGCAGCTGGAGGCCTAGCAGCACCACGTGCTGGGGTAGAGACATCCAAGGGAATGGTGTCTGATAAGTCAACCACCGTAGTGGGTAAAATTTCTGAGGTCGATTCAAGAGTTGTAGCAGGGACCTCAGTTGTAAGAATAGGTTCAGCTGTACTTTGATCAGTTTTCTCGGTTTCGGCCGAAACAGAGACACTCGCGGTTTGCTTTACCGTGGTTTCGGCCGAAACCGCGGACCGCGAGTGTCGGTCTTTATCTTTGCGTTTTTTGGGGGTAGTCGGTGGATCCGACGGCATAATGTACGCAAAATCAGAACCAAAAAACTGTTCTGCAAACTCCGACCGACGCCTAAGCGTTCGTCGGTTGAAAGAGGCACAGGCCGAACAGGCTGCTACGTCGTGGGCTGGGCCTAAACAAGGCAGACAGTAAGAGTGGAAATCTTTATGAGGTATTTGTTTCCCACAGGTTAAACAATTGTTAACTTTTTCTGACATCGGCTGAGGCAAGAAAGAGTCCCCAACGGGGTACTTAGCTTTAGAAGTCTTCGAAGTAGTATTCGGTAGAAGTAATCTCTGGATCCGACCGACCGGCACTTGCGAACAGCTTCTGCTTCGGGCGCCACGCGGCAAGAAAGACTGAGGAAAATGGCGTCGGCTGATGCTTTTATACCCGAAGTCCAACAGAGATGACGTCGGGTGGAGTGCGACATCAGCCGAAGCCGGACCCGGACTTTGGAATCCGGCCGACTGCAGGGCTGCCTGACGACAGGACAACCCACTTGTTATGACTGCAGATGCATCCATGAAGGACATCGTAATTTTCTGCTAATGTTGATGAGAGAGGTCTTCCCTTCATGGGATTTTGCTCTGACGTGCAGTAGCTTCCTTGTTTATGGAAGAGGTCCACCAGACAGGACGCTTACCTTTGGTGGAGAGGGACTTGGATTTATTTGGGATTGCATGATCCATGCATTCTTGGAGATGTCCATAGAAAGCATATGTGAAGGATTCGGCATTGTGGGATGTGGTATCTACTGGCACAGTGGGCTTAAAGGATACCATCTCAGTCTTAAGAAGAGTGAAGTCTGCTTTTGAGAAGTTTTTCACTGTGGTCTTTTGTGCTGGGGGTGGAGGTGGGATATGTATATCCAGGGTGATTAGTTTGTGGTCAGATCTCACTAGTGAGGGGTATACTTCCGGTGTGGAGCATTTTGTCCCCATGTTTGTGATGATCAGGTCTAGTATATTATCTCCCCTAGTGGGAGAGGTGACTAGTTCCAGTGCATTTGAATTTATGAATTCCAGGAACCTTTGGGCTACGGTATTAGGGCTGGAATAATGTACCCAATCTATGTTTGGATAGTTGAAGTCTCCCAGTATGATGGTATTTTGTGATACATTCACATCCTCCAATGTCTTTAGGAAGGCTGAGTGGGGTTCTTGAGATTGGGAGGGTGGTCTGTAACATGCTACCAGTTGAATAGCTGTTTTGCCTATGGTTAGTTGCACCTGTATGGTCTCTGATGCTTCATGTGTTGCTACTAACCTGGAGGTGTGGGTGCCCTTGATGAATATGGACACTCCCCCTCCCTTTGTGGTTCGGCCCGGGGTTTGGGGCCAAAAAGCATGATACGAGGTATAGCCTCCTGGTAGCGCTGGGGTGCTTTCAGGAGCCTTGAACCAGGTTTCAGTTACTGCACAGACGTCGATGTTCTCCATGCTGAGGAGCGCATCAAGTGCCTGCATCTTGAGATTTAGACTTCTGGCGTTGAGTAGCATTACCCTTTTTTCCATTTTTGTTTTCTAAGGAGGTGGGTTTGTCTTTTGAGCCTTGCCTAAAAAAGGCACTATGGGGGTGGCAAGAGCCTTGGCCAATATCCGGAAGCCCAGTGGTGACAGGTGTAATCCATCCCTTGCGAAGCAGCGTGGCCTGTCCAACATGTCATCCCAGGCAGACAGACATTGGATCCCCTTAGAATGACACCAGTACTTGAGCCAATTATTAAAGCTGATCATCTTGTCTTTGTATTGTGGTATCATTCTTGGCGAGGGCAAGATGCTGCTCAGGGTCAGGGTCATACCAGCCTGGGCTACATAATCTGAGAGCTCCTCTATGTCTCTTTTCATATAGTACAGGGAGGTACGTCTCGGGTCATTCACACCAGCATGGACAATGACGGAGTCATATTTGTACTTGCTTTGGAGTGACTTGAGTGCGTGTGTTATGTGGCGGATCCTAGCTCCCGATAGCTCACAGTCACCCTCTCCTTGTTCAGCCTGGTCAGCAGGACATCAGTGTGTCTGACTATAGTCACCTATTACTAGTGTATCAGGCAAGGTGTTTGGCCTTATGGGCTGTGATTGGTTGACACAATGATTTATTGAAGTATGTGTTGCATGTGTTTTGTTTTGAGGTGGTGGATTTTTGGATGTCTGCTTTGGGAGCCTCTGTTGTTTTGGTAAGTTTTTTATTAGAGCCTCCGAGTATGTCTGTGTTTTTATGCGTTTGGTTTGCAGTTGTGGTAGGTCTATGTGGGACTGGGATTGTTGTGTGTGTGGTCACCATCTCCTCCTGTCTGGTCATGCCAGCCCTGAGTTGAGAGAGTTCAGCCTCCAGTTTGGCTATATAGTTGCATCTCTCGCATGTATTGCCTCCAGTTTGGCTATATAGTTGCATCTCTCGCATGTATTTGTGTTTGTTGGGAGGAGGAGAGGGTTGTCTGTGTACATGAGACAATTGTAGCATTGTCTCAAGATACCCAGATTGACCAACTGAACTGGAGAGGACGCCAGTAATCTACCACTTGACATGCTAGAACAGTATAAGGGAGTGCTGTACCTTTAAGGGAAGCGGATATTCACAGGGGTAGTAAGTAGATGTAGTGCTTTACTTAGTACGAGAGTGCTTACTTAGTAGAGAAGTATTGAGAACAAGTGCTAGGCTTACAATATAGTGAGTGGTCCGATTATACTAAGAGTAGAGCTTCCTTAAGGGAAAATTTGAAGAGCAGACCTGGCGGAGCCAGAAGTAGTTGAACCTTGTTTAACCGGCGCTGCACAACCGCGCAAAGCCGTGCAAACGCGGATTTTAAACAGTGAACTACAAAAGAGCTACAAATCGTCCAAAACAACCAATTACTACAGCTTCTTGTGCTGAGGTCACTTCCTACAGGGACAGGTAGGCTGCTCAAGGCTCCCCACTCCCACTGGTGAGCAAAGCAACTTCCTTCTATCCAAGTAAGGTAATGGACAACACAGGAACTACACCACAGCCCAGAATACAGCAATGCCTGTAAACTGGTCTAAACTAGTCGAGGAGAGGCAGGAAAACAAGATTATTTTTTTTGTTTTTTTCGAGCCTGCCTTGAACCTGAGGTATCTTCTGCACTCCTCGTCTGATAGGAATGTGTAGGTAAGCCTCCTTTAAGTCCAATGTCACCATCCATGCATTTTTGCTCAACATTGGCAGGAGCTGCTGCAGAGTAAGCATCTTGAACGTTGGAATCTCCAGGAAAGTATTTAAGACGGACAGAGCCAGGATGGGTCTCCAAGTATTTTGCTTTCTAGTTGAATAAAAGCCTTGTCCCGTCTCTGAATTTGGAACCAATTCTATGGCCCTCATAGCCTCACCTGTTTTAATGCCTCCGCCCATTGAGTTTTTGGTAGGTCTGGCCATCCGTTTGGTTTTGGCAAGGTGTGAAAGTGGAATTTGTACCCTCTTAAAACTACATCCAGAACCCACTTGTCTTGGGTTATGCAAGTCCAATTACGGTGGAAAAGAGAAAGTTTTTCTCCCAGAGGAGCATCCAGGAGAAAGGTTCCTGGAGCCATGCAGGGGGAGTCATTGAGCCTGTTTCCTATAAGGTTGAGACCTATCTTCTCCACCTCTGGGGGTGGAAGCACTCCACTGTCTAGGCCTATACGAGGTCTGAGCTTGGGCCCTCCCTCTGGGGCGCCTATATCTACCCCTCTGAGGCCTGTCCGAGCTGGGAAAGGACCAATTCTTAGCTGGCCAATTTCTGCTAAATCTAGGAGGTTGAACTTGTAAGAAATCCTTAACAGTTTGCATGGATTTTGCCTTATCCTCCATTTTCTTTATAACCTCTTCACCCTTAGACCCAAACAAAACATTATGTTGAACAGGAGCATCCAGTAATTTTGCTTTTACTTGATCAGGCAAATTTTGTTCCTTTAACCAAGCATGCCTTCTAATGACCGAGCCAGTGGCTGCCGCCCTGCAAGAGACCTCCAAAGCATCAAAACCACAGTGTAAGGTTATGTTTACCCACCTGCTCAGTAGCATGCATCAAATCTTGTAATTCCTTGTCTGCCAATGCAGAAATGGTACACATTTTGTTTCATAACAGACAAAAGGTATTGCTGATATTTCAACATATGAAATTGACAATTCAAAGACCTAATAGATAAAGTAGCAGAAGTGTACACTTTTTTACCCCCATCTCTCAAGCTCTAGAATCCTTTTTGCAGTGGCAGCCTTAACACCCTTAGGACCCTGAGAAATGGTTTCTGGATCAGCTGTAGGATTTTTAAAAAGAAACTGGTGAGAGTCAGGGACTCTTAATATCTATTCAGGCTTAGCAGGGGCTGGAGGAATGGAGTCAGGGGTTAAATTAGACTCTGTAAAGACATCATCCACAATATCCAAAATAGGAGGAATAGCCAGGGGTCTGTTGGGGAAGAAAGAAATCCCTAAGCCTTCTCAGTTTCAGAGTACTCCTGCCCTTCCCAGTGAAAATGTTCCCTCATGTCATGTAAAGTTTCCCCAAAAGAGTAATCTTCAGGAGGAGAAGCTGAAGGAATGGATTCTTCAGCATCAGAATCTCGTAAGGAGGGAAAGTATAATCCTGTTCCGAAGAAGACACTGAAGAGATCGATACCTGGTCAGGGGATTCATAATCCAATTCTTGTCTTGGCCTTTTGTCTGGAGGGGGATGGGAACCCCTAATCATAGTTAGCAAGTCCTCAGCCATTTTAAGCATTTGTTTTTGAGATTTAGGTCCCGGATCAGAGGAGGCCTGGGCTTGAGTCTTTGTTTTAGAAGGATTCTTTGCCTTTGCCTTTACCTGAAGCTGCGTAGGCCTGAAAACCCCTTCGGAAGCCGGTACCTGCACAGCAGCTCCGGACCCATCAGAGGGAGCATTATCCGACGGCCCTGCCCCTGGAGTATCCGAAGGCCTAGTTGGCTCATCGTGAGAGTCCGTAATCGGCAAGCGGTTCTGAAATGGCCGACGACAGGGGCTGTGAAAGCACCTCACTGACGACGGCCGAACTGGCAGCTGGCTCTAATTGTAAACTGTTGTCTGATTTGGACCTCGGAGACCTATCTTTATCCTTGCACCTTTTGTGAACTCCGGTAGTCGGAAGTGTGTCCGACGACATGTTATAATTAAATCGCCTCCCAAAGTAATGAATGGCAAAATCGTATCTCTGTTTAATAGTATGTTGATTAAATCTAGCACAAAACCGACAACTAGCTACGTCGTGGTCAGGGCCTAGGCAAGGAATACATTAAGAATGAAAATCCTTGAGGTATTTGCTTCCCACATGAAATAGAAAAACTTTCTGACATCGGACTGGAGCAAGAAAAAAAAGTTTCCCCAACGGGGTACTTAGTTTTCAAAAGAAGAATGTCTTTAGATTTGAAGTACCAAAAATAGCAGGAGTCAGCCAACCGACACTTGCGAACTGCTTCCACCGCACGGCAAGAAAGACTGGAGAACATGGCGTCGGCTGGGAGCTTTGTACCCCTGGCGCACTGACGTCAGGGAGGATGAGTACACAGCAGACGCCAGACCCAGACTTTGGGATTCTGGCCGACAGAGGGCTGCCTGCCGGCAGGAAAAACCCTACAGTGATGACTGCAACAGTAAAACACGAACATCCAAATGAGGATCTGCCCCTTGATACCAGATCCAATGTGTAATGACTAATAAAGGTGTGAGGAGATGCCCAAGTAGCTGCAGCACAAATATCATCCATAGTCATCCAAGCCTGAGAGGCAGTAGAAGTAGACACCGAACGCGTAGAGTGAGCCTTTTACCTTAAAGGGTAATTCCTTGCCATCTGAAGAACAGATGAAGGAAATGCAGCTAGAAATCCATCTGGACAGTTACTTTGAAAACTGAAGTCCCTTATCTACAGTCTGAAAACAAGACAGAGTTGATCAGATTTCCTAAAATCTTTTGTTCTATGTAAACAGAAACATAATGGTCTGTGGACATCTAGCTGATGAAATTTAAATTCTGCCTTGTTCGAGAATTCAAGGAAAAACACAGGCAACTCAGTCTGGTTGAGACTGTCCACTGAAGCAACCTTGGGCATAAAGGAAGGATTAAGGTCTTGGTGAAACCCTATCCTTGTGAAATATCAAGTAAGGGGGCCGGATTGGCAAAGCTTGGAGTTCAGAGATCCACCTAGCCGAAGTGATGGCTATCAAAGAGGGTCTTCCAAGACAAAAATTTTATGTCACAGGTTGCAGTGGGCTCAAAAGGAGGCGGGGTAAGCTGCTGTAGCACAAAATTAAGGTCCTATGGCATAACAGGATCAAAGATCAGCAGTCGAAGTAGCATATTCCCTTTGAGAAAAGCCCTACAAAGTCTGTGCGCCATTAGAT
This sequence comes from Protopterus annectens, assembly GCF_019279795.1. Lineage (NCBI taxonomy): Eukaryota > Metazoa > Chordata > Ceratodontiformes > Protopteridae > Protopterus > Protopterus annectens. The sequence goes on along the minus strand of NC_056747.1, from coordinate 1,228,299,250 downwards.
TGGGTTCATTAGCAACATGATAAGTAGAAATGGCTGCCAACTGCACTCTGACAGTTGCCGCAGCAGATCCCCGACTAGCAAATCAACCTGATGAGATGGGAGCTGCAGGGATCAATCTGTCTTTCATGAGCCCAAATGGAGAATCTCTTCCATTTACTGGAATAAATCTTCCTAGTAGAAGGCTTGTGGGAGGAAGAGAGAACATGAACCACCTCCGGTGAAAAATCATGAAGCCTGACTAGGGAAGGAACTGGAGCAGCCATGCTGTCAACCTGAGGGTCTGGATGAAGGGGTGGAACTGCCCTGACATACGAGTCAACAGATCCGGCTCTGGGTCCAGAATCCACAGCTTGTCCATTAGATAAAGGGTGAAGAAAAGGAAGCCAGATCTGACGAGGCCAGTGTGGAGCAATTAGTATCATTTTGCTTCCCAAAGACTGTGCTTTCTGAATAACCTTTGTTATCAGGGGAATTGGAGGGAAGGCATATAGAAGACCAGAGGGCCAATCGTGAACTAGAGTGTCCCTGGGTGCTTCCCTTTCCGGGGGAATAAGGGTTAAGTAGCTGCTGCATTTGGCATTGAGGGGGCTGGCAAACAGATCGCAGCAAGGCTGACCCCCATCTGTGGAAAATCTGTTCCGCCACTTGTACATTCAGGGACCACTCGTGAGGCATCAGAACAGCTCTGCTCAGCCTGTCGGCAATCACGCTGGACTTCCCCGGAATGTGCATTGCCACTAGAAAGCGCTGGGAAGATACTGCCCACTGCCACACTAAGAGCCTCTCTGCAAAGGGAATACGACCTGGTTCCTCCCTGTTTGTTCAGATACCAGACCACTGACATGTTGTCAGAGTGGATTGCAACTGTCCTACGAGGAAGAAAGTTTTGAAGTGCTTGCAACACTAATAGCACCGCTATCATGCAAATGGATCTAGTGTTCCCTGCCACGTGCCTTGGACAGTCCAGCTGAGATAATGCCTCCCCCCATCTGGGAGGCATCTGTGGTCACAGTGGCAGAGGAAGAACGAAAGGCATACCCGTGTTGCGATTGCTGGTCTGAAGCCTCCAGCGCAGATCCTGCTTGCACCTGTTATTACAATAAAGTGGGAGAGTGGAAGGTGCTGAAGAGACCATTGGGCAAAAAGTAGCCACTGAAGAATCCTCATGTGAAGTCTTGCAAGAGGGACTAGTATAATCATGGCAGCCATGGTCCCCAACAACTGGAGAACCACTTTTGCCTTGACCTTTTTCAGTGGTAGTAGAGCGTAGACTTGCTGTTGTAAAACCTAAATTCTCTCTTCTGGCAGGAAAACCCTCATGAGCACTGTAATTCGGCACCGATAAAGGCAACACACTGCGAGGGCAACAATGCAGACTTTTCCCAATTTAGGGTGATTCCCAGACTTTGGCACAATGCAATAGTGGTTTCCCTGGTCTGTAGCAGTAGATGCCTGGTGGTGACAGACAGGAGCCAGTCGGCCAGGTACTGAAAAACTTTGAATCCTAGACGTCTCAAGTGAGCCGTTATCACTGCCATGCATTTGAACACCCTGGGGGCTGTGGCGAGACCAAAGGGCAGGGAGTGAAACTGAAAATGACTGGCTCCCAGCCAGAAGTGTAGGTGACTTCTGGATGCCCTGTCCATTTTTATATGGCAGTAAGCATCCTTGAGGTCGATGGAGCACATCCACACATCTTTCCCCAACAACGGGAGAATTGACTAAAGTGACCATGCGGAACTTGGACTTCTCTACATGAAGGTTCACATGGCTGAGATCCAAAAGGGGTCTCAGGTCCCCTGTCCTTTTCGGCACCAAAAAAGAATCTGGATTAAGTCCCTAATCCTACTTGGTCTGAGGGTTCGGGCTGGATGGCTCCTGTTAACAGCAACTTTTGAACTTCTAAGGTTGCGGAATCCCTTAGACTGGGTAGGACATCTGGGATTCTTTTGTTTGGAGAGGGAGATAAAAGAAAGGGAATATGATAACCTCTGAAGATCATCTTCAATTCCCACTCGTCTTGGGTGATGTCTCGCCAGGCTTCTGGGTATAGAAAAATGCAACCCTCGACTAGCTCCAGAGATGCACAGTCGGGCCTCCTCTCAGGAGCACTGGTAGGGAGAGCCACGAAAGGAATTGTGGTCCCCCTGGTTACGCGAGCCTCCTCTGCCTCTAGGGTGGCGTCTACCTGAATTTCCACCCCCTCCTTTGCCTCTGGAGGGGGAAATCGCACTGTGTGTCGTGAAAAAAACCCTAATTTTCTGAAGCATATTTTTCCATCCTTCTGGCCCTTGGGATAAGGTCTAGATGGCATGGAAAAACGGACTCCCACAGCAGACAGGGGTTTTTCCTTCCTGCTCGCACCTAGTGAGAGTAACCTTCACCTTGGTTCCAAATAAGGACTAACCATCAAAGGGCGCATTGGTGAAGTAGACTTGAAAGCCTCCACGAAGTTGCACAGGTGCATCCAGGAGTGTCTCCTAACAGGAACTCCGGAACCCACAGCCCTACTCGCTCCAAAAGCTGCGCATGAGACGAGTCTCATGGAAGAGTTAGCAATAGAATTTAGGGTAGACATCTGTGCGTTGCTTTGAGCCACAGCATCAGAAATGTTACCCTGTAGATAATCTCCAAACTCCTTTAGGAACGCTCTTTGCAGCAGTGTAAAATGCGATAAGTAGTTCAGTGACCGCAGTGTAAAGGCCGCTGAAGAGAACACACGCTTCCCATACCTGTCCATAGCCCTGGACTCCTTGTTAGGGGAATGGACGGTAGATAGTTTCTGCAAGTTCCTTCTTGGTGGCTGCTGCCACCACCATGGCATCTACTGGAACGCCTTTTGTAAGAAATTCTCTATCAAGTTAAATGGACAAGAACTTGTTGGGTCTCCTAGGGAGCGGTTCCACAGTGTCTGGAGTTTCCCACATCTTTCGACAAATGAGGTCCAGGAGCTCAAACAGAGGAGAAACCCAAGAGGTGGAGGGTTGGCAACCAAAGGCCTTCAGGAACACAGACTCTTCCTCAGAAGGGGCTTTAGATGGCCAGTCGCCTCTCTGTCTCAGTATTTCCAAGATATCTGAAAAAGAGATATCATCAGAAGACAACTTAGGGGACCCCCTCTGACTCCTCCAGGTTGGTGCCAGATGTGAGGGACTCATCTTGGGAGTTAATGTCCTTCCTCTTGCTCACACTTTCTGGGTGGCTTCTCAGGTACAAAACCCAAGGAGGCTTCAGAAAGCTGGGGACCACTCATGGAGGTATCCAGAGATCTTAGGTCTCCGCTGTCCCTAGATAGAGGGTGATCTGATACGGATATCGGTGCTAAAGGGGGAAGACTGTCGGTACCGTAGGGCGCAGCTGACGACCTGGCCAGCACACTCATGACCTCAAAAAGCTGACCCCCCCCCAAGCTCTGAAGGTAGACTAACCGCGGAAAACAACCTCAGAGCAGAGGAAATAAGGTCCAAAGTTGATGTCGGGTCCACGCTCATCTGAGCTGAAGCGCAAAGAGGAAGGCTCAGAACCGAAGATAGACCAGATACCTCCTCCTCTGCTCCAACCGGCGAGCTGCGGACCCTGGACCCCATGGACGGCGCCGACAGCAGCGGAGATCGGAGCACAAATGCCAGAAGGGGCAACTGAAGCCAATCTCAAAGCATCAGACTGAACAGATAGCTCTGGCTCTGAAGAAAGGTCCTGAGGAGGAAAAACCAAAAATGAACAGGGGGGGGGGGGATTAGGGCTTCGGAACAGATTGGGCCAGAGCCAAAAGCAATTTAGCCAGCACAGATGATTGAAACAATTTCACCACTCTATCAACATTATCGGAAAGTGTCCTGGAGGATCTAGAGGACATGGTCAGAGATCAGGATCTCCCTAGAGAGGGAGACCTACGAGTCCAGGAGACCGGTCGAAAAACTGGAGACCAGATCCGAACTGACATCTGACCTCGGCTCCATTAAACCTGGAGCCGATGTAGACATCATTGAAGCACTGTATCGGCTCCGAAGCCAGTGGAGCCGAAGAAGCAATAGTAGTCTTAATTTTCTCTGGAGGCTCAGAGGAGACTGACTGAGCTGGAGAGCGCTTCTTGGATGACTTTTTATCCAACTTATCTGATTTGGAAGGAGAGGACTTAGAACTGGAGGATCTCTCCAAATCCACTTCAAACGATGGTTTCAGCAATCCTCTCAAAATCAGCTTGTTCTTACTCTCTTGTAGCAAGCGGGGGCTGAAAGCGACAGAACAATCAGGATTCCTGTAAATGAGTAGCCCCCAAGCAATACACACATACAGAATGCCCATCTGTCAAAGACATTTTGTTGTTACACTTAACACACTTTTTGAAACCCGAAGGCCTGTGCTCTTTAGACTCCTTGGACAGGTTGAGACAAGAAAACGGTAAGGCACCTTCACCACAGAAAAACAAGAAGCACAGGAAACTAGAGCCTCTAACTCAAACGGCCTAGAGACAGTGAGGTAACCACAGGGAGGACTAGGTCTTATAAGTTAAACGGGCCTAGCCCAGGAAAAAAAACAACAGGGGAACAACCAACATTCACACCACAAGAATAATGCTGCCAAGGGGGATTAAACTGGTAAACAATCAGAAAGAACAGGAAAAACCAGGGGAGGACTAGGTTCCTCTAACTGAAATGGGCCTAGCCTGTAAACATCAGGTAAAGCGGGATACCAGAAAAGTTCACTAAACTGCTTAAAGTAAAAACATACACACTAGCTATTAAAATAGCTTTTGGAGCTACTAAACTGAACAAATGGAAAATTTGTACTTGAGCACGGCCAAGAGCAAGACCACATCCAAGCGACCACGGCCAAGAGTGAGACCACATCCAAGCTATACGAGTGGCAAATGAGATCTAAGGAATAGGCGCACTGCACCATGGGATACCTCAGCCACGAGCCAATTGAAGACTTCGAGCTAGAGTATGGCAGAGTCAGAACAGAGGTTCTGCTCCAAACTCACGGGTAAGAAAGTAGGCGAGATTGGACTACATAACATAACATGTTCTACATGGACACACTCAAGACTCCGCTATTCTCCATCTCATATTGCCTACTTAGAGGCAATCTCTGCTCTACTTACAAAGCCATGTCTGACCCAGCTCTGTTAGAAATGCTACATCTAAAGAAATCCCAATCCCTCTGCAGCACCCGCTTCAGAGACCTCAACCTCATTACCACAATCAACAGAACATGCTGGAGGGACAGGCTCCTCACACAGACTGCCCATGCTCTGGAGGGACAGGCTCCTCACACAGAGACTGCCCATGCTCTGGAATAGACTTCCCATACATGTCAAGCAGAGCACCTTGCTGTCCTTCAAGAGAGATCTTGATGAGTGGATGAGTAATGGAAAGTTCACCCCAGGGATCACTCCAGTGGCTCTGCTTGATAGAGGCACTGGGAACTAACGTCGGGGGGCACAATGCCAGGGCACTTCTACGAGCTAGACTTGTAAAGGCTCCAGGGCCATTAGCCTAGTACACACCTATGAACCTATAATGCTAGACCTATGTTGTCCTCAGTCGGTCTCAACCTGTGGGTTACTGGGTCCAAAGCCAGTAGCTTACACTTGCACAATTGTCCTGCATGAATCTTGCTCAAATCAAGTTTGGCCCTACTACACTCATAGGAATCACTGGAAAGTACCCTAACCATATAAATAGGAAGGACCACGGGAAGTGACCTGATGAATGGTTTTGGGACACACTGGAGAGTCCAACAGCCACTTATGCAGTATGACAATTTGGAAGGGGGAAAGGAGGGATGGTTAAGATGGCCAGAAAACACAACTCTAACTTTATGCAAGTACATTTACATCCAATGTCTTCCATCCACCTCAGACAAGGTTCCCAACTAGTTGAAAAAGGGGCGCTTCAAGAGAGAGAGTTAGAAAAAAGGTAGAGCCGAAGGCTGTCCTGGATCTAGACTGCGACCCATTACATGTTGGATATTCAAAGGTATGACATTTGAGACCAATTAGCCGCTGCACAATCATCTAAGGAAGCATGGGCAAAAAGAGGCAGAAGGATCATCAGCTCATAGAAGTAGCAACAGCTCTGGTTCAGCGAGTTTTAGGTGTACCAGGTAAAGGAATGCCGTTCACAGAAGAAAACACAACTGGAAAGCCATCTAGACAGACTTAACTTAGAAAAGTTGCACGACTTCTACTTGCTTGAAAGAGATGTTCAAATTCCTCACTGCTTCAGTAGCGTTTTGTTTACCTGACAAGAAAACCTAGCGCTGGCCAGTTTTCAAAAGCTCAGACTCCCCTCCCTTGCTCTTCCTGTAACAGTTGATTAGCTGAGCATATCCTGAGGTGGGAGCTTTCAGTTGACAGGAGAGAGTGTTCCAAGTACTTTCCTTCTTTGTGGAAGCAAAAAAGCCTGAAACCAGAATCATCTAGACAGATAAAATAGGCAAGCAAAATGCCACAAAAAAAATGAAACCCAACCACCACGAATTCAAACAGGGTGAAACCCACCTCAACTATGCACGATCTGGGGGATGACAGGTGGGTGCTGCTACTGAGGCAGTGAAGAATTCAAACACCTGTTACAGGTTAAGTAGCCATTCCCTAACACTTTTTTAAATCATTTAAAACATAGGCAAACATGCATAAACACGAAGAAAGCAAATTGTAAACAACATTTTTTCCACTTTCGTCACATCTTTTCCTTTTTGCATAATTTGCTCAGTTCCTGCCATCCCTTAAACCTCACTTCTCCTCCTGAACAGTTCTTAGAATACATTATAAATACAATATTCTGTATGGTTATTCTTAAAGAGCTGCATCCAAAATCCCACCCTCTCCATTTCTTGAACCCCCACAGGTCATCATCCCTTTCCATTTCAAATTCCAACCTTCTGCTTGTTACATTACAAAAGCCTTAACTGTGCAGCTAAAAAAAAAATATTCCTTCAAATCAGATAAATCCTCAACTACCTTGGGGACTTCCAAGATGGCCGCACAACAAGTTACTGCTTGTTTCTAGCTCTTCCAGTGTGAAAAACTCAGCAGAGGCAGCCAGTAGACTTGTCTTTATGGGCAAATTGCAGTAACTGGCTAGTAAGTGCAATGCCTGGATGCCAGGAATAAAGAAAAGAAAAACGGCTACAAAAATCTACAAAAAAGCGAGCAAGAAACACTGACATGGAAAAGTTCTGCAGCTGTTCAGCAAAAAGCAATGCAAATTTCAGACCTAATTTCCAATAACCAACAGGAAGATGCAAGACAACTGCATACAGACCTGACACTGACTGAGTATATAAACACAAACAAGGGCTGGAAAAATTGAAGCTTTAAAACAAAAGTCGAAATGGAGAAAATACTTGCTGAATGAGACTGCTCAGGAAGAGGTTTCAAAAAATGAAAATAATGACAAGTACTGGCGAAGCAAGAAACCGAACGAGCGTAACAAATATAAGATTTATTTAAAGCACTTTTCATTAGCTTGTATCAGCTAACTTCTTCAGAAACAAATTAAAAAGTTCAAGTTCCAATAAGTAGCATAACAAATCATGTGCTGCTAATCAGACAAAATCCGCCACTCAACTTTTAAAGGTACCTGCATAAAAATCACAAACATGGGAAAATCAATTGCAGAAAACCTGAGACTTAAAAAAAACTATCACTGCTAAAAGTCAAATCCATTGAATAGCCTTTAGTCATATAAAATACATACATAACAAGAGGTATATCCCATAAAATATACAATGTCTAGAAACATAAAAAGATGTAAAAATGTGAAATACATATAAAAAACGAATATGCAAATAAATATGTCTCTATACTCAACATATATATATTCTCGACCTCAACGTTTCAAACTTTTCAACTTTAATACACTACTGACAAGTGTCATTGAGCCCTGGAAAGTTGTAGGCATTCAGCGTTATCTGCCATTGTAATTCAAGCTCCTCTAGTTTTAATGGTGCTGGACCCCCTCTTATATCCAAATTAACATGGTCAATTACAGTGCATCTAAAATTATGATCATTGTGCTGTTGAATGTGTTTGGCTAAAGCATTCTCTAACTTTAATTTCCCAATGGCATATTGGTGCTCATATATCCTTTCACTGAGACACCGCTCCGTTTTGCCCACATAAAATGCTGGGCATTTCTGACACTTCGCTATGTAAACCACCATCCTAGTATTGCAACAAAAGTTAGCTTTAAATTTAATGTATAATCATTAACCTTCAAAGTGTATACATTTTCCACAAATTTACAAAAATTACAATTTTGGCATTTAAACATGCCTGTAATTTTAGTAAGTGTAAGACACTGCTGTTCAAGCAAGTTTTTCAAATTATAACCCTTTCTATAGGTGACATTGGGTCTATTACCCATCTTAGCACAAATATTAGAGTTAGTACGAAAAAGGCCCCAGTTCTTCTTAATGTCTACACAGAATTGACTATGAATGTTAAATGTAGTTATGAAACCAGGAGTAAGTCAGTCTATTAGCTGTACTCACTTCTGCCAAGTTCGCAGGGGCGTTGATAAGTTCAGTGGATGTATTTATAATGGATGTGTTTTTAATATGTAATAATGTCTGACAAGTGCCATTAAGTCTTATTTTGGACTTCACAAATCATGTCATCCAATAAGTTGTTAAGTTGTCAGAAATGCCCAGCATTTTGTGGCCAAAACGGAATGGCGTCTCCGTGAAGGGATATATGAGCACCAATATGCCATTGGGAAATTAAAGTTAGACAATGCTTTAGCCAAACACATTCAACAGCACAATGATCATAATTTTAGATGCACTGTAATTGACCATGTTAATTTGGATACAAGAGGGGGTCCAGCACCATTAAAACTAGAGGAGCTTGAATTACAATGGCAGATAAAGCTGAATGCCTACAACTTTCCAGGGCTCAATGACACTTGTTCCATCAGTAGTGTATTAAAATTGAAAAGTTTGAAACGTTGAGGTCGAGAATATATATATATGTCGAGTATAGAGACATATATTTGCATATTCGTTTTTTATATATATTTCACATTTTTACATCTTTTTATGTTTCTAGACATTGTACATTTTATGGGATATACCTCTTGTTATGTATGTATTTTATATGACTAAAGGCTATTCAATGGATTTGGCATTTAGCAGTGATATTTTTTTTTTAAATCTCAGGTTTTCTGTAATTGATTTTCCCAGGTTTGTGATTTTTATGCAGGTACCTTTAAAAGTTGAGTGACTGGTTTTGTCCGATTAGCAGCGCACATGATTTATGTTATGCTACTTATTGGAACTTGAAATTTTTAATTTGTTTCTGAAGTTAGCTGATACAAGCCACCAAAAAGCGCTTTAAATAAATATTATATTTGTTACGTTAGTTCGGTTTCTTGCTTCGCCAGTACTTGTCATTATTTTCAATGTTTACTTGTCCGTTTTTTCCCTAGGTTTCAAAAAATAACAGAATTAGAGGACAGAGCACGTAGGGAAAACCTGAGATTTTCAGCTATACCAAAGTAGTTAGAAGGAACAGACTGCATTAATTTTATGAAAGCACAAATAAAACTGGACTGGTATTCCGCAGTAGAAATTTAGTTGAAAGGGCACAGTGTATATACTCCAAATCTGGCTATAAGAAAGCAACCTAGACCTTTAATAGTGAAGATGCAATCTTACTAGCAGAAGGAGTTGATTCTGCTAAACTATGGCAGAAGGACAAAGTACTAAAAGTGGGAGACAGCAGAGTGTTTGTGGAGAATTACTCATTTTACACCAGACGGAAGAGGACCAAATTTATTCCACTATTCAGGGAATGTCAAGATGCAGGTGTGAGATTCAAACTGCTGTACCCAGCAGTCTTCAAGGTATTCTTCTCTGGAGGAGCAAAATCATTTTTTAATGATGTACATCTAGATCAAGGGAGGTCATAGTCTCCCTGTACTCATCACTCATCAGACCAATGATTGAGTACAATGCCCCATTCGGAATGTATCTGACCCGACACTTGCAGCAGCTGGAGAGGCCACAAAAGTTCCTCACCAAAAGGATAAAGGGTCTCAAAAATCTGTCCTATGCTGCCCGACTGAAAGAACTCCAGCTCTATTCAGTCGCTTACCGCTTGCTCAGAGGTGACCTTTGCCTGACATACAAGGCCATGTCAAACCCAGTTTTGATGAATATGCTTCACCTCAAAAAATCTAGATCAGTCAGAGCCACAAGGGCGGGAGACTTAAACCTCGACACGGCTATTAATAGGACGTGCTGGAGGGATAGATTCATCACCCAAAGACTCCCTATGCTGTGGAACAAAATCCCGGTATATGTGAGGCAGAGCACCTCGCTGGCCTTGTTCAAGAGAAATCTTGACCAATGGATGGGAGATCGCAGATATACTCCAGGGATTACCTCAGTGTCACTGCTCGACAGAGGCACAGCAAAATAATGGGTAGTTCCCCATACTAAAGGGGTGGCGTAAGCCACAAAACTATGGGCTAGGCTTGTAAATGCCCTCGGGCAGATAGCCTAGTATGAACCTATGAACCTAAGAAGGAAATACAGAAGTATGTCCAACAAAAAGCAAGCTATGAAACTGAAAGATTCTGCTTCTTGTAATAAAGACCACAGAGGAACTGCACCTGGGAAACCTTTTCAAAATGTTCAACAGAAAATGTTGGAGAAAGGGAGAACGAGAGTTGACTTGAAGAATCGAGAGACAGGATTTGAGAGATTAACAGTAATAAAACCAGAAACAATGTGGGATTATAATGCAATAACTGTATCTGTGAAATGACAGAACAAGAAAAACTGGAAATATTGGACTTTTTCAGAATCTGTTGGACTTGTGGGGGACTTTAAAGCATATGCCCTACTTCATGTCATTAATGTTTGGAAAAGTGCTTTGGGGAGGGGAAGAGGAGGGAGAAAGTATGTTTGTGTACCTACCATAAATGTAGATGTTATGAGTGTACTCACTGTTGCAGTCATTACACTTGGGTTATCCTGCTGGCAGGCTACCCTCAGTCGGCCTGAATTCCAAAGTCCTGGTCCGGCATCTGTTGCCATCACCTCTTCCCTGACGTCAGTGCGCCAGGGGTATACAAGATGCAGCAGACGCCATTTTCTTCAGTTTTTCTTGCCCCAGATGTCAGGTGCCCCCAAGAGGGTAGGCAATACATATTGCTTATAAAAACATACAGTAAATTAAAAACAATACCTTCATCTACAAGCAAATACACCACATAGGTTGTATAGGATAGAGAAGTATAGATAAGTCCCAGCAAAGAAAGGGGGATTTAGGGTGGGTAACCTTGACTGCAACAGTGAATACACTCGAACATCTACATTGATGGTAGGTACACAACTGTACTATGTTCAACGTGTTTCACTGCTGCAGTCATTACACTTGGATTGAATCCCAAAGCTGAGGTAGGGCGGCTGGGTCTAAACAGGATTAGGAGTGGCTATGAGGCCTGCAGAACTGCAGTGGCAAAGCCTGCTCTGGATTTAGAGTAAAGAGGTAAGTGGTAATGCTTGGTAAAAGTGTGCACTGAACTCCAAGTTGCAGCCTCCAAAATTTCCTTGGTTGGTACTCCGAGAAAGATTGCTGAAGTGGCTGCTGCCCTGGTAGAATGTGGCCTAATATTCTTAGGCACTGACTTGCCATGCTGTGCATAGCAAAAACTAATACAGTGTCCTATCCATAGCCTTTCCTTGTAATCCTGCAGCATATGCTACAAACAGTTGCTCAGTTTTTCTGAAAGCTTTTGTTTTCTCCAAGTAGAAGCGTAGCTGCCTGTGTATGTCCAAAGAGTGCAGAAGTTTCTCCCCTTTATTCTGGGGATTTGGATAAAATGTTGGCAAATGAATGGTTTGGTTAAGAGCCACACTGGATACTACCTTTGACATAAATGTTGGGATTTGTCAGAAACCCTGCCTGGATGAAAAATGATAAAAGGTTCCACTGCTATTAATGGCTGTAACTCAGACTCTTCTTGCTGAAGTGATTGCCAGGAGCAGAGCAGTTTTCCATAAGAATTTTATGTCAGCTGTATTCGCTGGCTCAAAAGGAGGTAGTGTGAGCTTTTCTAAGACAAAGTTGAGGTCCCATGTAGGTATCAGTGCTCTCCTTGGGGGTCTATGTTTTTTGCCCCTCTGAGGTACTGTATTAGCAGTGGATGATTGAAAATAGGAGGTTCCGTATTGTAATGAGCTGAAATGGTAAAGGCATGGATCTTAATTGACGAGAAGGATAGGCCTTTGTCCGGCATCTCAGTTAGGTATTGTAAAATCTGATGAATATTTGGAACAAGTGGTTCAAGTCCTTGTGCCTGGTTCCAAGCACAGAATCTCTTCCATTTTTCTGCGTAACACTGCCTGGTGCTAGGCCTCCTGGCTTCCAAAATGACATTCATAACAGCTTGAGAGAGGTGTACTCTGAGTAGCTATATTATCTGCCATGCAGCCAGATTTAAGGTTCTGAGTTGGCTGTGCAGGATCTGACTGTTTTGTTGAGTCAGAAGATGAGGAATTAGAGGTAAGTCCAGGCTGGGCCTTGAGACAAGCTCTTTAGGCTTGGGTACCAGTGCTGGCGTGGCCAGTCTGGGGCAATCAAAATCATTTTTGGCTTCTCTTGTCTGACTTTTAGGAGTACCTTGGGAAGGAGAGGCAGTGGTGGAAAGGTATAAACTGTTAGGGTTTTCCAGCTGAAAGATGGAGCATCCACTTTCCATGCTTGTGAGTGATAAGTCCTTGTGCAGAATCTCTGTAGTTGGTAGTTGAGGGGAGGCAAAGAGATCTATGTCTGGGCATCCCCATTTCCTTGTTATCATGCTGAAGACCTGTGGATTTAGTTTCCACTCGTGAGGGTCCATGAGGTTTCTGCTTAGTTCATCTGCCAGAGTATTTTTCTTTCCTGTCAGGAACTGTGCCTGCAGATGTACTTAATAGGTCAGTGCTGCGTCCCACAAAGTCATGGCTTGCCTGCAGAGGGGGTAGGAATGTGTGCCCTCTTGCTTATGTACCACATAACTGTAGTATTGTCAGTCTTTAGTAATAGTTGTCCTGGATGTAGTAGATCCTTGAAGGCTGTCAGGGCATTCTGTACAGCTAACATATCTTTTTGATTGATGTGAAGATGCATTTGGTCAGTGGGCCACGTGCCCTGAATACATTTTCTTGCCATGTGTGCCCCCCAGGCATAATCCAATGCATCTGCTAGTGTCTGCCTGGCTGTGGGTAAAGTGAAAGGCTGTCCCTTGTTGTGGTAACAGGCCAGTGCCCACCATCAAAACTCCTGTTGCAGGCAAGGAATAAGAGTTTGTTTTCAGGCTGTGGCAACGTTGAGTCCAAACGCACTTTAGGTACCATTGTAGCTTCCTCATATGTAGTCTTACATACGGAATTAGCAGAATGCAAGATGCCATGAAGCCCAAAGCCTGCATAATTTTTCTTGCAGGTAGCTGGGTCTTTGCTGCCATCATTTGAAAATGAGTCAGTTGCCTTTGCTTGTCTGGCGTGAGATAAGCCATCTGGGCAGTTGTATTTAAGCTTTCACCCAGGAATATCGCTTGATAGGGCACTAGTTTTGATTTCTTTTCATTTACTGTGTACCCTAGGCAAATTAGTAATTCCTTTACAAACGCCAGATGCTTTAGTAGAATGTCCTTGCTCTCTGCTTGAATAAGGCAGTCCTCCAAGTAGGGATATATTTGAATTCCTTTTTGTCTGCAAAATACAATTACTGGTGCCAGGCATTTTGTGAAGACCCTGGGCGCAGTAGATAAGCCAAAGGGCAGTGCAGGGAAGTGGTAATGCATTGAGCCAGCTATGAATCCGAGGTATCTTCTGCAAGACTGATTGGGACATGCAGGTATGCCTCTTTTGAGGTCCAAAGTAACTAGCCAAGCCTTCTTGCCCAGCATGGGCAGAAGTTGCTGCAGTGTCAACATTTTGAATTTTGGCACATCCAGGAAAGTATTTAGAATTGACAGGTCCAGTACTGGTCTCCAGGCTTTGTCCTTTCTGGGTACCAAGAAAAGTGTTGAGTAAAATCCTTGCCCCGGTTCTTGCTGTGGTACTTTTTGAATAGCTCTCATGTCCACGAGAGCAGAAATTTGTTTTTGTGCCTCTGCCCATTTGTTTTGTGGCAGGTCTGGCATACCTTTTCACCTTGGTAGGGTGTGAAAGTGGAACCTGTAACCATGAGAAACAATATTCAGTACCCATTTGTCCTGGGTGATCATGCGCCAATTTTGTGAGAAAACTGCTAGTTTTCCCCCTAAGGGTGCTGTCAAAAGTTAAGTGCTTGGCTTTTTGTAGAGGGAAGTCATTGGGACCGTTTCCTATAAGGTTGCGATTTGTCTTCTCTGCCTTTGGGGGCTGAAGCACCCCATTGTTTAGGTCTGTATGAGCCTTGGGGCTGAGATCTGCCTCTTGGGCGCCTGTATCTGCCTCTTTGTGGCCTGACACTGGAAAGGACCAATTTTTAGAAGGCCAGTTCCTGCTAAATCTAGGTGACTGAACCTGTAAGAAATTCTTATCTGCATTGATTTTGCTTTATCCTCCCATTTTCTTTAACACCTCTTCTGCCTTACCACCAAACAAAGTGTCATGCTGTAATGGAGCATCCAATAATTTTGCTTTAACATGATCAGGTAAACTTTGTTCTTTTAACCAAGCTTGCCTTCGAATGACAGAGCCTGTAACTGCGGCTCTGCAAGAAGCCTCTAATAAATCAAAACCACATTGCAGAGTATGCTTTCCCACTTGTTCAGCTGCATGCAATAAATCCTGCATTTCCTTATTGTCGGAACATTCTGAGCTTGTAAGCATTTTCTGTTTTAGCAAAGACATTAGGTATTGTTGATATTTAAGCATGTGAAACTGGCAGTTTAAAGCCCTTACAGCTAAAAGTGTAAACTTTTTTCCCCCATCTATCCAATGCTCTGGAATCCCTATCAGGGGAACAGGGTTTTCTCCAGTGGAAGCCTTGACCCCTTTGGGACCCTGAGAAATTGTTTCTGGGTCAGCAGCAGGGTTTTATAAAGAAATTTATGAGAGTCTGGGACCCTGTAGTACCTATCTGGCTTGACTGGTGCAGGGGGTAAAGAATCAGGAGACAAACTGGATTCAGAAAAAAACATCTAGTACAGGGGGGGGGATAGCAAGGGGCATGTGCTGAGGCAGTAAAAAAGTCAGCCTTTTCTTGGATTCTGAATAATCCTGGCTCTCCCAATGGAAAATGCTCCCTCATGGTGTGCAGGGTTTCCCCAAGAGAGTAATCCTCAGGAGGAGAGGCTGAAGGGATAGATTCTTCAGCAGAGTCCTCATAGGGAGGAAGAGAATATCCCTGTTCTGAAGACGAATCAGAGGAAATAGAAACCTGGTCAGAGGAGTCATACTCAGTGTCTTGCCTAGGCCTTTTATCAGGAGGGCGATGGGAACCCCTGATCAAAGTAGTTGGGGTCCTCGGCCATTTTAAGCATCTGTTTCTTTGGCATGGGTGACTGTCCAGGAGAATGCTGTACTTGATTCTTTGTCTTTAATGGTGTTTTAGACTGTCTTGGCTGCTGAAGTGGACTTGATAGTAAGCTGTGTAGGTCTGAAAACACCCTCAGAAGCCGATGCCTGCTCAGCGGCTCCAGACCCATCTGAGGGAATAGTTTCCGTAGGCCCAATACCTAGAGTTTCCAGAGGCCTAGTTGTCTCCACATGGGAGTCGGAGGCAGCCTGTGGCTCTGAGGTAGCGGGTGTCAGGGGCTGCGAAAGTGCCTCACTGAGAACCGGCGACTGGCTTAGAACAGGTTTTGTCGTCCGTTTTGGACCTCTGATGCCTGTCCCTTTCTTTGTCTCTGCGTTTTTTATGAATTCCGGTCGTCGGTTGTTCCAACGGCATTATGTAGTTAAACCTTCGGCCAAGTAATGTAAAGCAAAATCAAACCGACACTTAATAGTGCGTTGGTTGAATCTAGCACAAAACAGACAGCTAGCAACGTCGTGGTCAGGGCCTAGGCAAGGAATACAGTAAGAGTGAAAATCCTGGAGGTATTTGCTTCCCACAAGAAATACAATTGTTAACTTATACTGACATCGGTCTGGAGCAAGAAAAAAAAGTTTCCCCAACAGGGTACTTAGCTTTATTGAAGACTTCGGTTCTTTTCATTTTATTCTTTTCATTATTTCTTTTCGGTTTATTCAATAAATGGATTATTTTTGAAAAATAATTTTATTTTATCAATGAGATGTACTAGTTTATTTATTAAAAGGGAAAGGTACAAGAAACATAATTCTCCTCAAATTACAATATCTTAGCTACCTGTTACTGCAGATGTGTAGTCAGTGTACTGTAATAAATTCCCCTCGCTCTCAATTTTTTCTTCGCCGCAATCTCAATCCTCTTCCTTCAGCTGTTTACCGCGAATGCATCTACCGACGCAAAAAACGAGAGAATGGTGCTTTGGCGCATGCGCACACCAGCTGAAAGACGCTGGCGTGAAAAAAAAAAACGGGAAAAAAGTAATGTGGCGCATGCGCACAACAGCTGAAGGACGCGGACGTGAAAACACATGGAAAAAAAGTAAAATTTCAAGTTAAGGGTCGCGGGCCGCATGGAAGAGCTCTGAGGGCCGCATGCGGCCCGCGGGATGGACACTCGTGCCTTAGACTAATTTAGTAACAAATTTTAAGAAAGCAAGCAAATGAAAGAGTACAATATTATGAGGAATTTTCTAGCAACTACATGTATACTCAGTAACAATTCTGCAGCTGGTCTTCCCGTTTATATGGAAACAATATAATCAAGAGAAACTGGCTGCCTAATTCTCATGTCTCCATGGAGACAATCTGAAAGAAACTGGCTACAGTCTGGTGGAGAGTGATTGCCTGAGGAAAAAAAATGGCTAGGAGAAAATTTCTCTGAAAGCATTCAGGACCTTTCCAAGGTGTGAGAGCTATACAGAGGAGACAAAACCAAATCAGCACTTAGTACAAGCACAGGCTGCACCATGCATCTTAGCAGAGACAACCTTTCTTTTAGGTTAACTCAAGTCAAAGTGTGCCCGTCAGTTTAGGTTAACTCAAGTCAAAGTGTGGCTGTCAGTTTGGAACTTTTTGTTCCTATTAGGAGGGTAAAACTTCAATATTTGAAGGTGTACATAGTTGTGAGAGTTAGTATTAAGTTATAGTTTGAGGGGGTATTGGGGATGTGTGTTTTATTAAAAGCCCTCAAAGAAACATTTTATAAGATGCAACATAGGCTCAAACGGATATGACAAGAAACTGTATAAAAATTCAACCTGCCAAACTGTACACACAACACAAAAGCTGGAACTAGACATTTAACAAAAGGTGTTTTACGTAAAACGTGGCAATAACTTAATACAATGATGCTTTCCATAAGCTTTTTAAATGGAAATGGCCTCAGAAATAAAAAAAAAAAAAAAGAAAGCAGTGAATTATATTAAAAAATGTAGCGTGAAAACAGCTATATTACAGGAGACGCACTTCAAAAGAACTGAACATGTGAATTTGATAAAGGTTTTCAGGATGTTTTTTTAGCGGAATACCTGGGACAAAGGAAAAGAGGAGTACTTATATTAATTGCAAGAGGAGCTCCAATAGTGACAGAAGATAAAGATAATAGCAGATTTGTAGTGCTAAAAGGCTAGTGGCAAGGGAGGAGGATTACACTGGCAAGTATTTAAATTCCACCTAAAACTGCTATAATGGAGCTTAAGAGAATTCTGGGAAAAATAATCAGTTTTCAACAAGGAATATTACTTATGGGTGGGGACTGGAATTTGATTTGTAGCAGTGAAGATGTATCCAGGGGTCCGTAAGGGGAAACATAACAATGGAGGTTAGATTATTGAAGAAAATTATGAAAATTTGGCATAGAAAATGTGAATTCAGTAATAGAAGTTTGGATATTACTCCAGAAAATATAAAAACCAGACTAACTAGACAGAATTTACACTTCACAGGAACATGTGGTTCATAGTTCATAGGTTGGTACTAAGCTAACTGCCCTTGTGAGCCATTTTAAGCCTAGCCAATTATCCCTTGTGAGACTCAAACCCTGAACCTTGGGTTTTAAGGCAAACACCTTAACCATTAGGCCACCCTCCCAACCCCCTGGGTTAAATGTGCATTTAACTGAAGGTCTTGATACTTACCCAATAACAGTCAGATGATGCGCCAATAATAGATAAAAGCACAAGGTAATGAAAAAGTGAGACACTGGCGCTTTCCCACCAGTCTGTAGAAAACGGAACAATTTAAGTTTTTTGCATGTAGAGCAATCTTTCCCCCCAAAGGGGCAGTCAGTTGAGAAGTGCTTGGAAGTTTTAAAGTCATTGAGACAGTTAACTACAGGAGGGGGGGGGTTACTACTCCCAGATTTAGAAGTGGGGGCCCCCCACTGCTTAGTCCTGTGTGTACCCTGGGACTGAAGCCTGGGTGTTCTGCTGGACTTGGGTTTGGACTGAAGGCCTGGAAGGGGCAGGAAAGGACCAATTCTTATAAGGCCAATGACTACTAAATCTTGGAGGTTGTACTTGTAAGAAATCTTTAACAGTTTGCATAGATTTAGCTTTTTCCTCCATCTTTTTAAGAACTTCTGCCTTATTACCAAACAGGCAGTCCTGATTTAAGGGAGCATGCAGTAATTTAGCTTTAACATGATCTGGCAAGCACTGCTCCTTAAGCCAAGCATGCCGTCTAAGAACAGACCCAGTGACAGCAGCCCTGCAAGATGCCTCTAGTGTGATGACTGCAACAGTGAAACACGAAGATCAACTGCAGAATACTAGACAGAAAATAAGGGATTACCTCAATAACATGCAGAAGTTTAGAAAGGTTGCTGTTAAGCAACTTTTTATGACAATAAAAGTAAAGCACAAAAACTTTTAGCACAATGACTCAGGCAACAGAAAGGAGAAAGGGCAGTCTCCAAATTTAGAAAGTCTAAAATAAAAGAAGGTAACGAGATCCATACGAGTCTCTATAAAGCAGAGAAATATGAAAAATCAAGAAAAGATAGAAATGGAAAGGTTTATGAAAAAACAAAGTCCCCAGGAATAGATGGTATTCCTGTGGAAGTTTGGAAGCAAGGAGGAAAAAAACTGAAAGGTCTGGAACATTTTGTTTAACAAAATCTTAAGAGGAAGAGAAGTACCAACATCCTGGAAGAAAGCAGTGGTAGCTGTAGTACCCAGAGGATAAAGATCCATCAGATCCAGCTTCACACAGACCCATTTCAATACTAAACCATGACTGTAAAGTGGTCATGTCTATAATTGCTAAAAGAATGGCAAAAGTAATGCCAAAACTGACGGATATGGATCAGTGTGGTTTTGTGGAGGGGAATCAAACATTGGACAACATTGACGATCCAGAGAGAAGTAGAAATTAAGAAAATATACCATTATTGCTGGTGGGTCTTGATACAGAGAAAGCATTTGACAGAGTAAGCTGGGACATCACCAGCAGAGCCATGGAGGCATTTTCATTTCATGGGAAAAAATAAATAAATAAATAAAAGGTATATTAGGAGGATATATGAAGGATTGGAGGCAAGTGGGCGGGGTCCTTTCTGATAATTTCTGCTTGAGCAGAGGAACCAGACAGGGGTGTCCTATTTTCCTTTTATTATTTGCATTATATTTACAACCACTGGCAAAGAAAATAAGGGGCTCGGAAATTCAAAGATATAACTGGTATGGTAGTCAAGCAAAGCTGGCTTTATTTGCAGACATTTCATATTTGACAAAACCAGAAAGAGACATTACAGTGTTGTGGAATATTTTGAGACGGTTTCAGGTCTTTTAGCTTCATTAATTTTATATCCTGAAAACAATGGCAACAGCGGTAAATTATGTACCCACGCATGAACTGCTTCAGGAATATTCATATTTATGGGGGCATGATAACGAAGTATTTAGGAGTATGGATTAAAAATGGTTCTAGTATAGCAGCTAAGGATATGTGGGAAGAGACTAAAAATACAAAAACTGAGAAAATGGAAGCTTTATTATTTAGATAAGATACAAGCTGTTAAAATGTTTTTAGCCCCTTTAGTCTTATACACAGGTCATGCATATTTTTTATTAACCAGAGGAGAAGTTGGGGATAGCAATAAAGACCTGAAGGAATATATCTGGGAGGGAAAGACAGCAAGAAACAAGTGGGATAAGCAGATTCTTCAAGTAGAACAGGGCAGATTGGGTTTACCCAGTTTGCATGGGTATTTGAGAGCTACACAGTTAAGACTCCTATACATAGCACAAGCAGAAAAGTATACTTCAAAGTGGAAAGGGATTATGATGAAACAGGGGGGAAAGCTCAAGAGACAAGAGACTGGGATTTTGGATGCAGGCCTTTAGGGAGTGCAATAATACAGAATATTATATCCATACAGTAGCAGAAAGCATTCTAAGAACTAAACCAACATGGGATTGGACAAATATTCTGCCAATAGGGATGACTAATTAGGAATATAGACAACAGGTAAGAGGGGACTAGAATTTATTGAAGAAAACTGGCAAAGTAACAAAGGTATTGGGAGAGAATAACTAGAGGGAAAGATGATAGAATGGGAAGATGCCAAGAATTTATTTGAATTGCAGGTTAGAGATTGCCTTCCCTATGAGGGATTGATATCAGAGTATAGGCAAAGAGAAATAGGGGGGCCCTAAACAAAAGACCAGCACTGGTAGACTTTTTAGTATAATCTAGAACAGAAGCTGCCATTAAAAAAGAATTAAAGCATATGAAATATTGCATGACAACTATAAGAATCAGAGAAGGTTAGAAACAACTGGGAAGAGAAACTGGATAAGCAATTCACAAAGAAACAATGAGAGGATACATGTACATCTCAAATATGCAACAAAATCTAGAAGATTTAAGACTTTTGCCTGGAAATGTTTGCATATATATAGTTCTATACCCCAAGTAGACTCCAGAAAAATCATTCCTCAGGCAGACAGCAAATGCTGGAAGTGTGACTGAGAATAAAGAGGTAATTGGGAACATATTTTCTATGAGTGCAGTGAATTGGCAGAGTAAGGATTCCCTGCAGGGTGCACGGTCAGAGATGCTGGGTGGGAAGATTGGGATTCCCTGCAGGGTGCACTGCCAGAGATGCTGGGTTGGCAGACTGGTCGAATGAGGGAGATGATTTTTTCTGATCAATGATACAGAATCAGAACTGCCTAGACATGGTAAGGCCTAATTGTGTCTAATAAAGATGGCTGCCAAGAAAACAATTACTAGAAAATGGAAATCCAGTTCTAAACCAACTATACTAGAAGTAGTGAATACAGTAACAGAAATAAAACTGGAACAGAGACCTTTAGAAAATGGTAGGAGCAAACTACATTAGGAAAAAAATGGGAATTGTGGGAATACATACAAAAAAAGAATGAAGTTTAAAAAGCAGTAGGACTTTAAATGAGCTACGTAATGTCTGACTGAAAAAGAATGGGTAGATAAGTGACGTATAATGTTTGCAACTGGGAGTGTTGTCAGTGTGGTTTATGTAAAATGCTTGCACCTAGTATTGTGTCGGTGTGTTTTTTTTTCATTTATATAAATGTATGATTGCCTGTGTAATAAGAGATGGTTTAATAAAGATGTTTCTTGTTTAACAAAAAAAGAGAGAGGCAGGAACTGAACAGTTTATGTAATGTTGCTTACTTATATGATGTGCAGCAATATATGTGAAGTACAAAAAGTTGCGTCTTACCATAACGTTCCATCTGTGCTGTCTATTCTTGACTTGTGGGTTACAGTTCCAATCCTTGGAAATGATCCGGCCATTACAAAACTTGCAACAGCCAAAAAAATAACTCGAGCTGTTAGTCTATCCACAATACACTTCTCTACATTATCAGATCAAGTTTGCCATCATGAAGAAAATGGAAGTTCGACAGAACTTGATGGAAGCCTTGCCCAAGGTAACCTTAACAAGAACCCAGGAAAGGATGTTGCTGCACCAGAAGCCTAAAGGAGGAGGGAGGAACACAAGAATAGATGAAGATTGACAGCACAGATGGAACATTACGGTAAGAAAACTTCTTTACCTGATGACAATCTTCATGTATTCTTAACTTGTGGGACAGAGCCCCCAGCTACCCTAGATCCTGGGTGCCCTCAAAGAAAAATATTCCTGATAGCCAAAGAACCAAGAGAGGCTATCCCCCGGGAGACCATATCCAATCTGTAAAGAGTAAAAAGGTAAGTGGATTAAGTCCATGTTGCAACTGCATAAATTTCGGACATGGAGGCTTTGGAATGCAACACAGCCGATGTCGCCATAGATCTAGTAGAATGTGCCTTGGTTGGCAAAGGAAGCTTCATGTTAAGTTTCTCGTAAATGAAAGAGATGCAATTTCTTAACCTTAGATACTGGTTTGCCCAAAGTCGCACTGGCAAAGGACACAACTGATCTGACCATCTAAACTGTTTAGTTCTATCAAGGTAGAAAAATAACTGCCTGTGTACATCCAGAAGGTGCAAGTAGTACTTGCCTTTATTTGAAAAATTTGGAAAAACACAAGCAATTCTGCAGATTGGTTGATACTGGCCTCTGACATCACTTGGATCCCACAGTGGAAGAGGGTCTTTGAAAGGGGGCTTTCAGCGGACTGTGCCCTTTAGAAAACAAACCTTGTAAAGCATGTGAGAAATTAAAGTTGATCTCCAATACAGTTACGGAAATGTGATATAGCTGCTAGGATAACTGATGGTAGAAGCAGAAACTCCTTTACTAAAGATGATTGTTAGAAAAGTACAGTTTTGTATCTACCATAAATGTAGATGTCCGATAGATATGCAACTGCAGTCATAACATATGGGTTGGCCTGCCTCAGGCAGCCCTCGGTCGGCCGGATTCCAAAGTCTGGGTCCGACTTCGGCTGATGTCGCATTTCTCTCCGACGTCAGAGCGGCTGGAGTATATAAGCATCAACCGACGCCATCTTCTTCAGTGTTTCTTGCCCCAGATGCCAGGTGCCCTCCAAGGAAGGCTGTAATCAAATTGTAAGACAAAAGCAGGTTTCCAGATAGATACACCATAACAGATATCCCCAGCTAAGGATAACAGGGAGAGGAGTGGACCCAAGGCATAGAGGGGAAGGAGGGAGGGAAAACCCGACTGCAGTTGCATATCTATCGGACATCTACATTTATGGTAGGTACAAAACTGTACTATGTCCTTCAAGAATGCAACTGCAGTCATAACATATGGGTTGAATACCATAGCTTAGCTGGGGGAGGTGGAATGCTCCAAGAAAAGGATGGTGTAGCTATCAATCCCTGCAGGACTGCCGAAGCAAAGCCTGCTCTGGATCTGGAATATAAAGGGAGGTTGTAGTGTTTGGAAAATGTATGCACGGAGCTCCATGTAGCAGCTTCTAGAATGTCTTTTGTAGGCACCCCTCTTAAGAATGCTGTAGAGGTGGCTGTAGCTCTGGTGGAGTGTGGTCTGACATTGGCTGGCACACTTTTTCCATGGAAGGAATAACAGAATCTGATGCAATGTCCAATCCATTTTGAAATAGTCTGTTTGGAAATTGCTTTTCCTTGTACTCCAGGGGCGTAAGCTACAAAAAGCTGATCAGACTTCCTACTGGTCTTGGTTCTGTCCAGGTAGTAGCGAAGTTGTCTGTGAATGTCCAAGGTATGCAACAGTCTTTCCCCTTTGTTCTCAGGATTGGGAAAGAAAGTAGGCAGGTGAATTGCTTGATTTAAAGAAACCCTAGATACCACTTTTGGCAGAAAGGTAGGGTTGGTTCGTAAGGAGACCCTGTCTCTGTGAAAGGTTATGAACGGTGGTATTGCTATTAGGGCCTGTAATTCCGAAACCCTTCTTGCTGAGGTAATTGCCAATAGGAAAGCCGTCTTCCATGAGAGAAATTGTAAGTCCACAGAAGCTGCTGGCTCAAAGGGAGGTAGAGTCAGTTTTTCTAGGACAAAGTTGAGGTCCCAAGCTGGTACTGGTGCCTTTCTTGGGGGCTTTATATTCTTGATTCCCCTAAGGAATTGCCTTAAAGGATGTGAAAACACAGGTGGATCAGTGTTGTATCTAGCTAAAATAGCTGAAGCATGTATTTTTATGGAAGAATATGAAAGTCCATTCTGTAGCATATCTGCCAAATATTCCAGAAGGAGTGGAATGTTCAATAATGATACATCATGACCCTTGCTGGTATTCCAAATGCTGAATCTCTTCCATTTGGCTGAGTAAACCTTTCTGGTGGATGGTCTCCGGGCTTCTGTTAGTATCCGCTGAACTTCCTTGGAGAGAGATAGATTGAGGTTATTCATGAGATCTCCCAAGCTGTTAGCTGTAGCGTCTGGATGTTGGGATGAACTGTCTTGAAGTTGTGTTGAGTCAAAAGTTGGGGCCATTGGGGAAGGGCCGACTTTTTGTTGTGACATATGCTCCGTAGTAGTGGGTACCAGTGTTGTCTTGGCCAGTCTGGAGCTATTAGGATCCCCTTGGGCTGCTCTGCTTTGATCTTTAGTAATACTGTGGTCATCAGTGGCAGAGGTGGGAATGCATAGATTTTTAGGAAGTTCCAGTTGAATGAGCGAGCATCTATTTTCCATGCTTGTGGATGATATGTCCTTGAACAGAACTTTTGTAGATGATGATTGAGGTGGGAGGCAAATAGGTCTACTTCTGGCCTGCCCCATGTCGAGGTGAGTCGTATGAAGATTTCTGGACGTAACCTCCATTCGTGGGGGTCTAGGAAATTCCTGCTTAGACTGTCCGCCAGCACATTGTCTTTGCCTGGAACAAACTGGGATTGCAACTGTATATGTTTAGGCTCAGTGATTTTTCCCAAAGATTCATTGTCAGTCTGCAAAGGGGGTAAGAATGGGTGCCCCCCTGCTTGTTTATGTACCACATCACAGTGGTGTTGTCTGTCCGTATTAGTAGGTGGCCTTGTTGAAGTTGTTGTCCAAAGGCCTCGATGGCATGCATTACTGCCAGCATTTCTTTTTGGTTGATATGCAGATATATTTCCTTTGGAGACCATTGTCCTTGAATACATCTGCCCTCCATGTGCGCCCCCCATCCAAGGTCTGAGGCTTCTGTGGTCATGGTCTGTGTTATCTGAGGTTTTTTGAATGACATACCTGTGTTTGACTGGCTTACCGAGGCCCACCATAGAAATTCCTTTTAGAGGCATGGAATGAGCGGTATGGTTGCCTCTAGGTTGTTGCTGTGTTGAGACCATAAGCTTTTTAGGTACCATTGAAGCTTTCTCATGTGTAGTCTTGCTAGTGGAACCAGGAGAATGCAGGATGCCATGTAACCCAGGGCCTGTAGGAATCTCCTTGCAGTCAGCTGGGTGAGCTTTGCTAAACCTTTGAATAATGAGTTAACTTATTTTGCTTGTCTTCTGTCAGGTAAGCCATTTGAGAGGCTGTGTCTAGTCTGGCTCCTAGGAAGGTTATTTGCTGGGATGGTTGAAGTCTTGACTTTTGGAAGTTGACTGTGTATCCCAGACCCTGTAGCAATTGTATGACATAATTCAAGTTTTTTGTCAAAATCAGTTTGTCGTCCGCTTGTATGAGGCAGTCGTCCAGGTACGGGTAAATTTGAATCCCCTGGAGCCTGCAATGAGCAATTACTGAAGCCAGGCATTTCGTGAATACTCTGGGCGCAGTAGATAAGCCAAATGGCAATGCTGAGAATTGATAATGCTCTGGCCCTGCAAGAAATCTGAGGTATCTTCTGCAGCTGTGTCTGATAGGGACATGCAGGTATGCCTCCTTGAGGTCCAGAGTAAATCAGCCAAGACCCCTTGCCCAGCATGGGAAGGAGTTGCTGTAGAGTCAGCATTTTGAACTTTGGTACTATGAGAAAAGTGTTTAATGCGGACAAATCCAGTATTGGTCTCCATTGTGTTTCTTTTCTTGGAACAAGGAACAGTCTTGAATAAAACCCCTGGCCTTGTTCTTGTTGTGGAACTTTTTCTATTGCTTTGATCTGAGCAAGCAGAGAAATTTGCTTGATAGCCTCTGCCTTCTGGTTTTGTGGTAGGTTTGGCATGCCTTGTTTTCTTGGCAAGGTATGAAAATGGAACCTGTAACCGTGGTCTATAATGTCCAAAATCCATTTGTCCTTTGTTAGTCTGTGCCAATTGTCTGAAAACAGAGAATTTTCCGCCCAAAGGAGCTTCTGCTTGCTCCTTGGTCAGCGGAACTAGAGGAAAGTCATTGAGATTGTCCCTGTGGGGCAGAAGAAACCCCTGTGTCACTTCTTTGGTTTGCTGGTTGCCATTGTCGTCCCCTGTAGGAACCTCTGTATTGTCCTCTTCCTCGGGCACGCCTGTTTTTGCCCCTTTGAAATCTTTCAGGATTAGGAAAGGACCAGTTTTTAGAAGGCCAATTCCTGCTGAATCTGGGTGGCTGAACCTGGAGGAAATCTTTGACTGTCTGAACTGATTTGGCTTTTTCCTCAATGGACTTTAACACATCTTTAGCATTAGCACCAAAAAGCTTGTTCTTTTCCAAGGGTGCATCAAGAAGTTTTGCCTTAACATGATCTGGTAAAGGTTGTTCTTTTAACCATGCATGTCTACGAATGACCGCCCCTGTCATAGCTGCCCTACATGAAGCTTCCAATGCATCATATCCACACTGAAGAAAGTGATTGCTGACTTGCTGAGAATTATGTACAGCCTCCTGCAAAGACTTCCTATCTAAAGGTTCAGGAGAGGCCAATGTTTTCTGTAAATCATCTAACAGGTAATCCTGATATTGAAACACATGAAAGAGACTATTGAGAGCTCTCGTAGATAAAGT
Source organism: Protopterus annectens (assembly GCF_019279795.1). Classification (NCBI taxonomy): domain Eukaryota; kingdom Metazoa; phylum Chordata; order Ceratodontiformes; family Protopteridae; genus Protopterus; species Protopterus annectens. Next base: position 1,228,272,442 of record NC_056747.1, on the reverse strand, counting down.
AGTGGAGGTGTAAACCTTCTTCCCCCATCTCTCTAATGACCTAGCTTCCCTGGTGGAAGGCAAAGGATTTTTGGAGGTGGTAGCTGAAACCCCTTTCGGTCCCTGTGAGATGGTTTCAAAATCAACAACATGGGCCCTAAAGAAATGAGAATGGGTTTCTGGGACCCTGTAGTATCTGTCAGGCTTGACAGGAGCAGGAGAAAGAGTATCAGGGTAACACTGGAGTCAGAGTATAGATCATCCAAAACATCAAGCACAGGAGGTATAGCTAAGGGTCTGTGTTGGGGCTTTTTAAGGAAGGTTCGAAGGCGCTTTCTGGAATCAGAATATTCCTGGCCTTGCCACTTAAAATGTTCCCTCATGGAATGCAGAACTTCCAAAAGAAATATCCTCAGGAGGAGAGGCCGAGGGGATTGAGTCCTCTGCATCTGAGTCCTCATAGGTCTGGAAGGGCTCTTCCTGGCTTTCGGAGTGAACAGAGTCCTCAGAAACTTCATCTGAAGGGAGAGGGTCAGACGGTTCAACCCTGGGCCTCTTATCAGGAGGAGGATGGGATCCTCTCTCAGGATGGGCCTGGGAACCTCTGATCATGGAAATTAAGTCTGCGGCCATAGTCATGATTTGTGTTTCAGGAGTAGGCTGAGGTAAGGCTTTAGCAGTAAGGTGCTTGGACTTGCTGGCTGCCTTAGCACGTGTGTAGGCCTTGATAGACATGGACATGGGAGGCCTAGCAGCTCCACGTGCAGGAGTGACCTTATCAACAGCAATGGTCTCGGGCATTTCCTCGGTTTCAGTATCCGGAGGAAAATCAGTAACTGGCGTCTGTGTGGTCTCCGGTATCGGAGGTATCGGTAATGCGGTGTCTTTGGTTCGGAGCGGTGAAATAACCGCCTCAGAGGGAACCGGGGCACTCGTGGTTGGTTTTGGCGTGGTGTCTGTGGAAGACGCGGGCCGAGGATGTCGGTCCCGGTCTTTTCGTTTCTTAGGAGTCTGCGATGTCGGTAGTTCCGACGGCATTGTATAATCGAATTTTTCGCCGAAAGTCTTCAGCGAACTCCGCCCGGCGCCTGAAAGTGCGCTTATTGAAGCGAGCACAGGCAGCACAGGCCGAGACGTCGTGGTCTGGGCCAAGGCAAGGAAGGCAGTAAGAGTGGAAATCCTTATGAGGTATATGTTTAACGCAAGACAAACAATTATTTACTTTCAGTAATTTCTGACATCGGCTGAGGCAAGAAAAGGTCCCCAACGGGGTACTTAGCTTTTTTGATGACTTTGGTTTCGAAGAATACAGGAGCTGACCGACCGGCACTTGCGAACTGCTTCTGCTTCGGGCACCGCACGGCAAGAAAGACTGAAGATGGCGTCGGCTGATGCTTCTATACTCCAGCCGCTCTGACGGAGAGAAATGCGACAGCCGTCGGACCCAGACTTTGGAATCCGGCCGACCGAGGGCTGCCTGAGACAGGACAACCCATATGTTATGACTGCAGTTGCATTCTTGAAGGACATCCCCAGAATAGTTTCTACCGGTGCTAAAAAGGAGTCTAGACCATTTGTCAGAGGCCCAAATAGAAAATCTCTTCCATTTAATAAGGTAGAGACTCCAGGTAGATGGTTTGTGGGATGCCATCAGTGTCACACAGGGGAAAGGATACCATAATGCCTGGTGACTACCGAATTGGGGAAACCAAGCAGTCAGTTAGAGTCTGAAGAATATGCATTAGTCCATGGCGGTGGGACAACAGATCTGGACCTGGGTCCAGAACCCAAGGGCGATGTAGTAGACGATGCCAGAGAAAGGGAAAAGTACAGTTGTGTACTCTTACCATAAATGTAGATGTACAAATGTATTCACTGTTGCAGTAATCGCATTTGGGTCATCTCCTTGCAGTAGCCCTCAGTTGGCCTGATTATCAAAGTCTTGGGTCCTGCGTCGGTTGTGGTCTCATCTTCCGAGATGTTATACCTCCAACAAAAAAGCAAATGCACCAAAAAGCTTTTAAGCATAGTAAAGGAGAATAGAGGTATAGCCAAAAGTCAGGGGGCTGGAAGGAGGGTAACCAGGATTGCAACAGTGAATACACTCCAACATCTACATTTACGGTAAGTGTACACAACTGTACTATGTTCTTCGTGTTTCACTGTTGCAGTCATCACATTTGGGCAGATTCCCAAAGCTAAGGATGGGAGGAGGAATTTAGATAGCATTAGGACCAGCTATAAGGCCCTGCAAGACTGCAGTAGCAAAGCCAGCTCTGGATTTAGAGAAAACTGGCAAATGGTAATGCTTGGTGAAAGTATGTACAGAACTCCAGGTAGCAGCTTCTAGGATGTCTCTGGTAGGGACACCTCTGAGAAAGGCTGTAGAGGTAGATGCAACCCTGGTTGAACGTGGTCTGATCCCCAGTGGAATAGGTTTTCCATGGTGTTTATTGCAGAAAAGTATGCAATGGCCTATCCACTTAGAAATGGTTCGCTTTGAAAAAGCCTTCCCTTCTGCCCCTGCAGCAAATGCCATCAGCAGTTCAGATTTCCTTTGAGGTTTAGTCCTGTCCAAGTAGAATCCAAGTTGTCTGTGCACATCTAAGGAGTGCAGTATCCTTTCCCCTTTGTTCTGTGGATTAGGAAAGAAGGTTGGCAAATGAATGGACTAATTAAGAGCCACACTGGATACCATCTTAGACATGAAAGAGGGAATGGTCCTGAGGGACACCCTGTCCGCATGAAAGATGATTAAAAGCTCCACTGACACAAGGGCCTGTGATTCAGATACCCTTCTTGCTGAAGAGATTGCTAAAAGGAAAGCTGTTTTCCAAGAAAGGAATTTTAAATCTGCAGTAGCAGCTGGCACGAAAGGAGGAAAAGCGAGTTTCTCCAATACGAAGTTAAGGTCCCAGGCTGGAGTTGGAGCTCTCTCCTGGGTGGGTCTTAAATTTTTGGCTCCTCTCAGGAACTGCTTCAGCAGTGGATGAGAAGACAGGAGGTTCTGTATTATGAGCTGAAATGGCGGAGGCGTGAATTTTGATGGAGGTGAAAGACAGGCCCTTGTGAAGCATCTCAGTTAAGTGTTGTAAAATCTGAGGTATACTGGGGACTGCTGTGATCATCCCTTGAGATTGGTTCCAGGCACAGAATATTTTCCATTTTTCAGCGTAAGATTTTCTAGTACTACGCCTCCTTGCCTCTAAAATGATATCCCATCACTGGTTTACTGAGGGATGGTAAAGGAGAGATTAGGTATTTAGCCAGGCTACTAGGTTCAGTGTTTGAAGCTGAGGGTGCAGAATCTGGTTCTCCTGCTGAGACAACAGGGTAGGAGCCCAAGGCAGATGCCATGGGGCCAACAGTGACACTGCGCAAGAGGGGGTACCAGCGTTGGCGTGGCCAGGCTGGTGCAATCAAAATCGTCCTTGGTTTGTTTTGTTTTATCTTTAGTAGTACTTTGGAGAGCAGAGGCAAAGGAGGAAAGGCATAAACTGATTGGATGCTCTGTCCTTCAGCTGGAAAAACCTCTTTCCAAGCTTGTCTATGGGGAACCCTTGCGCAAAACTTTTCCAATTGCTAGTTCTGGGGGGAGGCAAACGGGTCTATATCTGGGCTCCCCCATTTGCTTGTCAACATGTTGAAAATCCTTTGTTATAGTTTCCTCTCGTGTGGGTCCATGAGGTTTCTGATTAGTCCGTCTGCCAGTGTATTTAGTTTTCCTTGCAGGAATTGAGCTTGTAGATGTATTTGGTAGCTCAAAGTTGTGTTCCACAATGCCACGGCTAGTCTGCAGAGGGGGTAAGAATGTATACCTCCCTGCTTGTTTATGTAACACATAAGTGGTGTTGTCAGTCTTTACCATTAAATGTCCTGGAAGAATGTGGCCCTTGAAGGCTGTTAGAGCATTATGTATAGATAACATTTCTAACCCCCCACATGCATAGTCTGATGCGTCTGTTAGGGTTTGGGCGGCAGGAGTTAGTGTGAATGGTAGTCTCTTGTTTTGGTGGCAGGCTTCTGCCCACCAAAGGAACTCTAGGCATACACAAGGAATGATAGGAATCACTGCTTCTAGATCCTGAGAATGCTGACATCATAGGCTTTTTAGACACCATTGTAGATGTTCATAGTGTTTCACTGTTGCAGTCATTACACTTGGGCTATCCTGCTGGCAGGCGACCCGCAGTCGGCCCGAGTTCCAAAGTCTTGGTCCGGAGTCCCTTGCTGTCGCCTCTTCCCTGACGTCAGTGCGCCAGGGGTATAAAAGATGCAACTGACGCCATTTTCTTCAGTCTTTCTTGCCGCGCGGTGCCCGAAGCAAAAGCAGTTCGCAAGTGCCGGTCAGCTGACTCCTGAGATTTTCGAAATTGAGTTTCAGAACCAAGTCTTCAATAAAACTAAGTACCCCATTGGGGAAACTTCTTCTTGCTCCAGACCGATGTCAATAAAGGTTAATAACTGTATTTCTTATGGGAAGCAAATACCTCATAAGGATTTTCACTTACTGTTTTCCTTGCCTAGGCCCAGACCACGACGTTACCAGCTGCCGGTTTTGTGCTAGATTCAATAAACGCACTATTAAACGTCGGTTTGATTTTGCTTTACATTACTTTGGCCGAAGGTTTAATTACATAATGCCGTCTGAACAACAGACTACTGGAGTTTATAAAAAACGCAAAGACAAAGAAAAGGACAGGCATCTGAGGTCCAAAACAGACAACAAAGCCTCTTCAAGGCCAGTCGCCGGTTCTCAGAGAGGCGCTTTCGCAGCCCCTGGCACCCGCTACCTCAGAGCCACAGGCCGTAACAGACAGCCACATGGAGACACCGAGGCCTGTGGAAACTCAAGGTACTGGGCCTACGGAAACTATTCCCTCAAATGGGTCCGGAGCCGCTGAGCAGGCATTGGCTTCTGAGGGTGTTTTCAGACCTTCACAGCTTACAATTAAGCCACCTACAGCAGCCAAGGCAAAGTCAAAAACACCATTAAAGACAAGGAAACAAGTACAGCATTCTCCTGAACAGTCATCCATGCCAAAGAAACAGATGCTTAAAATGGCCGAAGACCTAATTACTTTAATCAGGGGTTCCCATACCCTCCTGACAAAAGGCCTAGGCAAGACACTGACTATGATTCCTCTGACCAGGTTTCTATTTCCTCCGATTCCTCTTCTGATCAGGGATATTCTCTCCCTCCCTACGAGGACTCTGATGCAGAAGAGTCTATACCTTCAGCCTCTCCGCCTGAGGATTATTCTTTTGGGGAAACCCTGCACACCATGAGGGAGCATTTCCATTGGGAGAGCCAGTATTATTCAGAATCCAAAAGGCTCAGAGACTTCCTTTTATTGCCTCAGCACAGGCCCCTGTCTATCCCCCCTGTGCTTGTTATTGTTGTTGATGTTCTCTCTGAATCCAGTCCGTCTCCCGATTCTTTACCCCCTGCACCAGTCAAGCCAGACAGGTACTACAGGGTCCCGGACCCTCAAATTTCTTTACAAAACCCCCGCCGCATACTCAGAAAATTTCTCACGGTCCTAAAGGGGTTAAGGCTTTCACTGCTAAAAATCCTGTCCTCTCGGATAGGGATTCCACAGCTCTGGACAGATGGGGGGAAAAAAAGTTTACACTTCTGCTACTTTAGCTGTAAGGGCTTTAAATTGCCAGTTTCACATGCTTAAATATCAACAGTACCTCAGGTCATTGTTAAAACAGAAAATGGTTTCAAATTCAGAAAGTCCTGACAGTAAGGAAATGCAGGATTTATTGCATGCAGTTGAACAAGTGGGAAAGCATACTCTGCAATGTGGTTTTGATTCATTAGAGGCTTCTTGTAGAGCCGCAGTTACACGCTCTGTTATTCGAACGCATGCTTGGTTTAAAGAACAAAGTTTACCTGACCATGTTAAAGTAAAATTATTGGATACTCCACTACAGCATGATACTTTGTTTGGTGTTAAGGCAGAAGAGGTGTTACAGAAAATGGAGGATAAAGCAAAATCAATGCAGACAGTGAAGGATTTCTTACAGGTTCAACCACCTAGATTTAGCAGAAACTGGTCTTCAAAAAATTGTTCCTTTCCAGTGTCAGAGGTCACAGAGAGGCAGATACAGATGCCAAAGAGGCAGAGCTCAGCCCCAAGGCTCCTACAGACCTAAACAATGGGGTGCTTCAGCCCCCAAAATAGGGGAAGACAAATCACAACCTTACAGGAAACAGTCCCAATGACTTCCCTCTACAGATGCAAAGCACTTACCTTTTGGCAGCACCCCTAGGGGGAAAGCTAGCACTTTTCTCAAAAAATTGGAACATAATCACCCAGGACAAATGGGTACTGAATATTGTTTCTCAGGGTTACAGGTTCCACTTTCACATGCTTCCAGAATCAAAAAGGTATGCCAGACCTGTCACAAAACCAATGGGCAGATGCGCAAAAACAGATTGCTGCTCTTATGGACATGGGAGCTATTCAAAGTGTTCCACAGCAAGAACAGGGACAAGGATTTTACTCAAGACTTTTCTTAGCACCCAGAAAGGACAAAGCCTGGAGACCAATACTGGAGCTGTCAATCGTCTACTTTCCTGGATGTTCCAAAATTCAAAATGTTAACACTACAGCAACTTCTGCCCATGCTGGGCAAGAAGGCTTGGCTAGTTACTTTGGACCTCAAGGATGCATACCTGCATGTCCCAGTCAGACAATCTTGCAGAAGATACCTCAGATTCATAGCAGGCTCAATGCATTACCAGTTCTCTGCACTGCCCTTTGGCTTATCTACTGCACCCAGGGTCTTCACAAAATGCCTGGCACCAGAGATTGCATTTTGCAGACAAAAAAAAATTCAAATATAACCCTACTTGGACATCTGCCTTATTCAAGCAGAGCAAGGACATTCTTCTAAAGCATCTGGCGTTTGTAAAAAGATTACTAATTTGCCTAGGGTACACAATAAATGAAAATAAATCAAAACTAGTGCCCTCTCAAGAGATATCACTGGGTGCAAGCTTAAATACAACTGCCCAGATGGCTTATCTTACACCAGACAAAGGCAACAGACTCATTACTTTCAAATGATGGCAACAAAAACCCAGCTCCCTGCAAGAAAAATTCTGCAGGCCCTGGGCTTCATGGCATCCTGCATTCTACCAATTCCATATGCAAAAAGTACAGTTTTGTACCTACCATAAATGTAGATGTTCGAAGATCCACATTGCTGCAGTCCTTACATATGGGTAGTCCGCTGTCCTCGGTCGGCCCGAATACCAAAGTATTAGGCTGACGTGGGTCATGGGCGCTCAGATCTGACATCAGAGCGTCAGGGTATAAAAGCGCATGACCGACGTCATATCCTCAGCCTTTTCTTGCCCAGATGTCAGAAGGCCCTAAAAAGAAAGGCCACAGCCCAAAAACAGGATACCTCCCAAAAACATGCCCAACAACAACCATCACCCAAACCATATAACCATGCCAAACTACAGAGGGGAAGGAGGGAGGGTAAATTGGACTGCAGCAATGTGGATCTTCGAACATCTACATTTATGGTAGGTACAAAACTGTACTATGTTCTCCATCTCACATTGCTGCAGTCCTTACATATGGGTAGAATCCCAAAGCAGAGGTAAAGGGAGGATGGCAAAATCATAAAGCATTAGGGGCTGCTAAAATGCCCTGTAATATTGCAGTGGCAAATCCAGCCCTAGACTTAGAATAAAGAGGAAGGTGGTAATGCTTGGAAAAAGTATGTACTGAACTCCAAGTGGCTGCTTCCAAAATATCTTTTGTAGCTACCCCCCTTAGAAAGGCAGTAGAAGTGGCAGTAACTCTAGTGGAATGAGGTCTGATTCCAGCTGGAATCTCCTTACCATGATGGGAATAACAGAGAGAAATACAAAACCCAATCCATTTGGAAATAGTTTGTTTTGAAACAGGTTTTCCCTGAGAACCCAAAGCAAAAGAAACAAACAACTGCTGAGACTGCCTGAACCCCTTGGTTCTGCTCAAATAATAACGTAACTGCCTGTGAATATCCAAAGTATGCAAAATCTTCTCCCCTTTATTTTGGGGGTTTGCATAAAAAGTAGACAAATGAATAGTTTGGTTCAAGGCCACACTAGAAACCACTTTAGGCATAAAGGAAGGATTAGTACGCAAAGATACCCTATCCTTATGAAAAATCAGGAAAGGTTCCACTGCCATAAGGGCCTGTAATTCAGAAACCCTTCTTGCAGAGGTAATGGCCAACAAAAAAGCAGTCTTCCATGATAAATACTTCAACTCGGCAGTAGCTGCAGGCTCAAAAGGTTGTAGAGTAAGCTTTTCCAACACAAAATTGAGATCCCAAGCAGGAGTAGGAGCTCTACGTGGGGGTCTAATGTTCTTTGCCCCTCTAAGAAATTGCTTAAACAAAGGATGGGAAAATAAAGGAGGGTCACAGTCATAGTGAGCAGAAATGGCTGCAGCATGAACCTTTATCGAGGAGAAAGACAAACCCTTGTCCAATAACTCAGTAAGATATTGAAGAGAAACACTTAAATCAGGCTTGGAAACATCAAAGTCCTTCGCTTTGCTCCAAAGAAAAAATCTCCTCCATTTATCAGCGTAAACTTTCCTTGTACTAGGCCTTCTGGCCTCCAAAATAACATCCAAAACTTGTTCTGGAAGCCGAGACCCTCCAGGGTCTAAAACAGAATATGCCAGGCTGTGAGATGCAGAGACTGAATCTTGACATTGAGGAAGTGATTGCCCTCCTGAGACAAAAGATGCGGAATCAAAGGCAGAGGCCATGGAGGCTCCCGTACCAAACTCCTCAGTAGTGGGTACCAGTGCTGTCGAGGCCAATCCGGCGCTATCAGAATCATGGATGGCTTGTCTATTCTGGCCTTCAGGAGTACCTTGGGAATGAGAGGCAGAGGTGGAAAGGCATAGACATGAAGATTGCTACAACTGAATGATAGAGCATCCACCTTCCAAGCTGTGGGATGAAACATTTTTGTGCAAAACTTTGGCAACTGGTAATTTAGTGGAGAAGCGAACAGATCTATGTCTGGAGTCCCCCATAAAACTGTCAACCTTTGAAACACATGAGGATCCAGTTTCCACTCGTGAGGATCCACAATTTGTCTGCTCAACACATCCGCTAAGGAGTTCTGTGCTCCTGGTAGAAACCTTGCCTGAAGACTGAGGTGTAAACTGAGAGCAGTCTCCCACAAAATCATCGCTTGCCTGCAAAGAGGGTACGAATGGGTTCCCCCTTGCTTGTTGATGTACCACATGACAGTAGTGTTGTCTGTTTGAATCAACACCTGTCCTGGGTGAAGTAAATCCTTGAAAGCCATCAATGCAAATTGGACTGCTAACATCTCCTTCAAGTTGATATGCAAATGTTGAAGTCTGACAGGCCACGTGTCTTGCACCCATTTTCCATTGAGGTGTGCTCCCCAAGCCTTGTCAGAGGCATCTGTCGTTAGAATCTGACTCGCCTCTGGTCGGGTCACAGAGAGTCCCTTGTTTAGGTGACATTCCTGAGCCCACCACAAAAATTCTTTCTGAATGCAAGGTATTATCTGAATGACAGTGTCTAGATCTTGGCAGTGTTGTGTCCATACATTTTGAGATACCATTGAAGCTTCCTCATATGCAGTTTGGCATTGGGAAGCACCAGAATACAAGATGCCATGAACCCCAAGGCTTGAAGGACTGTCCTTGCAGTCAGCCTGGACTGTAGAGACATTTGATGGAAATAAAGAGAAAGGCTTCTTTGTTTGTCCGGGGTCAAAAGGCCATCTGGGAAGCTGTATTCAGTCTCACACCCAGAAAGCACCTGTCCTGAGAGGGTACTAGACTGGACTTTGTTTCGTTCACAGAATACCCTAGGCATCTTAACACTACCATCACATACTGTAGATGATGCAGAAGTTCGTCTGTGTTGTGCAATAATCAGGCAATCGTCCAAATAAGGATAAATCTGTATTCCTCTTAACCTGAAAAAGGCTATCACTGGAGCCAGAACCTTTGTGAACACTCTGGGCGCAGTAGATAAGCCAAAGGGCAATGCAGAGAACTGATAATGTAAATTTCCAGCCCGAAAACGCAGGTACCTCCTGCAACTGGGCCTGATAGGAACATGAAGATAAGCCTCTCTGAGATCCAGAGTTACCATCCAGTGATCTTTTCCCAACAGAGGTAAAAGCTGTTGTAACGTCAGCATTTTGAACTTTGGAATGTCCAGATAAGTGTTGAGGATGGATAAATCCAAAATTGGTCTCCACGTGTTCCCTTTCTTTGGTACTAGAAACAGGCGAGAATAAAATCCTAGTCCCACTTCTGACAGAGGAACTGGCTGTATAGCTCCCATTTGAAGTAGTAAAGAAATCTGCTTGTGAGCCTCTATCCTTTGCCGAGGAGGAACGTCTGGCATGCCTTTGAAAGGAGGCAATGTATGGAAATAGAACTTGTAGCCTCGGTTTATAATGTCCAATACCCATTTGTCCTGGGTGACAAAAAGCCAGTTTTGCTTGAAGAGTGCTAACTTTCCTCCCAAAGGAGCTGCCAGGGAAGAAGAATCTGGCAGCTGAAAATGCAGGTCATTGGGCCTGTTTACGAAAGGACTGGCCCCTGCCCTCACCTGCAGATTGTGCAGGTGAACTCCAAGTTCTAGGCCTGAATGTACTGTGAGCTCTGCCCCTGCCGCGTCTAGATCTACCCCTAGACTGAGAATCAGAAGAAGGGTAGGTCCACCCCTTAGTAGGCCAATTTCTACTAAACTTTGGAGGTTGCACCTGCAAAAAATCTTTAACAGTCTGCATGGACTTAGCCTTGTCTTCCATTTTCTTCAAAACAGACTCCACAGGGGGACCAAACAAAACCTCAGACTGTAAAGGGGCATCCAGAATTCTAGTTTTAACATGCTCGGACAAATTCTGATCCTTAAGCCAGGCGTGCCTACGAAGAACTGAACCAGTAGCCGCCACCCTAGAAGAGGCCTGTACAGCATCAAAACCACACTGCAAAGAATGCTTATCCACCTGTTCAGAGACATGTACTAAATCCTGCAATTCTTTACACTCTATGCCCTCTGCCAAAGCATCCACTTTAGATTTTAGCTGAGAAAGGAGGAAATTCTGATATTTCAACATATGAAACTGGCAATTTAAAGCCCTCATTGCTAAAGTAGAAGAGGTATACACCTTCTTACCCCATCTATCCAAAGCTCTAGCTTCCTTATCTAGAGGAACCGGATTCTTTACAACAGAAGCTCTAACACCCTTAGGCCCCTGACTAATAGTTTCTGGGTCCGCCCTAGGACTCTTATACAGATATTTATGAGCCTCAGGCACCCTGTAATACCTGTCCGGTTTAACTGGCGAGGAGGCAAAGAATCTGGATTAAGGGAAGCCTCGAGAAAACATCTTGAACAACATCCAAAACAGGAGGTATAGCCAAGGGTCTATGCTGTGGTAAAACAAGAATTCCCTAAGCCTCTTCCGTGAATCAGAGAAATCCTGTCCTTCCCACTTAAAACGCTCCCTCATGGAATGCAGAGTTTCTGAAAATGAAAAATCCTCTGGAGGAGAAGCAGAAGGAGTGGAATCCTCTGCATCAGAATCCGAATAAGGGGAAAATCTTGAATATCTTCAGCAGAAGAGTCTGAGTCATCTGAGGCCTGATCCAAACTTTCCAACTCTGGCTCCACCCTGGGCCTCTTATCAGGAGGGGCATAGAACCTCTAATTAAAGTAATCAAATCTTCTGCCATTTTAAGCATGTGCTTTTAGGCACAGACCCTGAAGTACCTGGAGGGACACCAGAGGAAGGCAAAACAGACCTGCCCTTAGAAGAAGCCTTAGAAATAGTAGCAGAAGGCCTAACCACCTTAGGCATAGAAGGGAGAACAGTAACCTGAGAGGCCCCTTCAGCTTGACCTGACTCCTGTGAGGCCACATCCTGCAAAATCAAAGTTTCCCCTGAGACTCAACAGAAACTTCAGCCGGATCCACCTGCTCCACTGTAGTTTCTGCAGGACCGGCGTCGAACGGACGAATCAACCTGTCTAGGTTTCAAGGATTTGTCTTTGCTTCTTGGTGGAGCGGCGCCGGAGGATCCGACGGCATATTATAATTACACCGCTTACCAAAGACTAACCTAGCACAATCTAACCTTCTTTTTATAGTGCGCTTATTAAACCTAGCACAAAACCGACACCCGACTACGTCGTGGTCCGGTCCCAAACAAGGAATGCAAAGAGAGTGATAATCCCTATGCGGTATCTGTTTCCCACAAGAAATACAATTATTCACTATTTCTGACATCCGGAATTAACTGAGGCAAGAAAAAACAAAAATATTCCCCAACAGGGTACTTAGCCCAACTTGGTTTCGGTCTGAAACTCAGAATACGAAAGTTTCAGAACGCCGAACGGCACTTGCAACGCTGCTTCTGCATCGGACCATGCGGCAAAAAAGACTGAGGATATGACGTCGGTCATGCGCTTTTATACCCTGACGCTCTGATGTCAGATCTGAGCGCCCATGACCGTCAGCCTAATACTTTGGTATTCGGGCCGACCGAGGACAGCGGACTACCCATATGCAAGGACTGCAGCAATGTGAGATGAAGAACATCTGCATATGAGGAAACTACAATGGTATCTAAAAAGTGTTTGGACTCAGCATTGTCACAGCCTGGATACAATCAACTTTAATTCCCTGCCTACAACAGGAGTTTCGATGGTGGTCCCAGGCCTGTCACCACAACAAGGGACAGCCTTTCACCTTACCCACAGGCAGACAATAACAACGGATGCATCGGATTATGCCTGGGGGGCACACATGGCAGGACAATGTATTCAGGGCATGTGGCCCAAGGAACAAATGCATCTTCACATCAATCAAAAAGAGATGCTAGCTGTACAGAATGCCCTGACAGCTTTCAAGGACCTACTACATCCAGGACAACTAAAAGACCGACAATACCACAGTTATGTGGTACATAAACAAGCAAGGGGGCACACATTCCTACCCCCTATGCAGGCAAGCCATGCCTTTGTGGAACACAGCACTGATCTATCAAGTACATATGCAGGCACAATTCCTGCCAGGAACAAAAAATACACTGGCAGACTAAGCAGAAATCTCATAGATCCTCACGAATGGAAACTAAATCCACAGGTATTCAGCATGATAACGAGGAAATGGGGATGCCCAGACATAGATCTTTTTGCCTCCCTCACAATTAACAAATATAGAAATTTTGCACAAGGACTCATCACTCTCAAGCATGGAAAGTGGATGCTCTATCATTCAGCTGGAAAGGCCTGACAGTCTATGTCTTCCCCCAGATGCCTCTTCTTACCAAGGTGCTCCTAAAAGTCAGACAAGAAAGGCCAAAAATGATCCTCATTGCCCCAGACTGGCCACGCCAGCAGTGGTGCCCAATCCTAAAGAGCTTGTCTCAAGGCCCAGCTTGGCTTCTACCTCAAATTCCACATCTTCTGACTCAACAAAACAATCAGATTCTGCACAGTCAACTCAGAACCTTAAATCTGGCAGCATGGCAGATAATGTAGCCACTCAGACTGCACCTCTCTCTAAAGCTGTTATGGATGTCATTTTAGAAACCAGGAGGCCCAGCACTAGGAATTCTTATGCAGAAAAATGGAAGAGATTCTGTGCTTGGAACCAGGCACAAGGACTTGAATCACTTGTTCCAAATAATCCTCAGATTTTACAATACCCAACAGATGCTGGACAAAGGCCTATCTTTCACATCAATTAAAATCCATGCCTCTGCCATTTCAGCTCATTGCAATACGGAACCCCCCATTTTTTCACATCCTCTACTACGACAGTACCTCAGAGGGGCAAAAAATATGACCCCCAAGAAGAGCACCAGTACCAACTTGGGATCTCAATTTTGTTTTAGAAAAACTCACACTGCCTCCTTTTGAACTAGCCAGCACAGCTGATCTAAAATTTTTATCATGGAAAACTGCTCTGCTCCTAGCAATAAGTTCAGCAAGAAGAGCGTCAGAGTTACAGGCATTAATGGCTGTTGAATCTTTCATCATTTTTCATCAGGACAGGGTTTCTCTTAGGACAAACCCAACATTCATGCCAAAAGTGGTCTCCAATGTGGCCTTGAAGCAAACCATTCATTTACCAACTTTCTACCCAAATCCGCAGAATAAAGGGGAGAGACTTCTGCACGCTTTGGATTTACACAGACAGCTACAATTCTACTTGGACAAAACAAAAGCTTCAGAAAAACTGAGCAACTGTTTGTAGCCTATGCTGCAGGATCACAAGGAAAGCCTATTACGAAGCAGACAATTTCAAAATGGATAGGACACTGCATCCGCTTCTGTTATGCATAACATGGCAAATCAGTATCTACAGGCATTAGGCCACATTCTACCAGAGCAGCAGCCACTTCTGCAGCTTTTCTCAGAGTACCACCAACCAAAGACATTTTAGAAGCTGCAACTTGGGAGCTCGGTGCACACTTTCACCAAGCACTACAACTTATCTCTCTACTCTAAATCCAGAGCAGGCTTTGCCACTGCAGTTCTGCAGGGCCTGGTAGCCTCTCCAAATCCAATTTAGACCTAGCCGCCCAACCTCAGCTTTGGGATTCTACCCAAGTGTAATGACTGCGACAGTGAAACACGAACATAGTACAGTTGTGCACCTACCATAAATGTAGATGTTAGAGTGTACTCACTGTTGCAGTCCAGGTTGCCCACCCACTACCCCCCCCCCTTTTCATTGCTGGGACTTTTCTGTACTTCTCAACTCTATACAACCTATGTGGTGTATTTTTGCTGGTAGATGAAGGAAATGTTTATAGTAATACATACATGTTTTTTGGCATAATTGTATCTTTCCAGCCTTCCTATCTGGGGGCACCTGACATCTGGGGCAAGAAAAACTGAAGAAAATGGAGTCTGTTGCATCTTTTATACCCCTGGCGCACTGATGTCAGGGAAGAGGCAACAGCAACAGATGCCGAACCAAGATTTTGGAACTCTGGCCGACTGCGGGTCGCCTGCCAGCAGGATAACCCAAGTGTAATAACTGCAACAATGAATACACCAACATCTACATTTACGGTAGGTACACAACTGTACTTTTCCTCATATGCAGTCTTGCATATGGAATTAGAAGAATGCAGGAGGCCATGAACCCCAAGGCTTGTAGTATTTGCCTTGCAGATAGCAGGGTTTTTGTGGCCACTTGTTTGAATTAGGTTGTCAAGTCAATTTGTTTCTCTGGTGTGAAGAAAACCATCTGGGAAGTTGTATTCCAGCTTGCTCCCAGAAATATAATTTGATAGAGTACCAGGTGTGATTTTTTGTTTATGGTGTACCCCAGACAAGTCAGCACCCTTTGCACAAGAGCCAGACGATTCAAAAGTATGCCCCGGTTTTATGCCTGAATTAGACAATCGTCCAGGTATTGGTATATCTGAATACTTCTTTGCCTGCAAGACGCAATGACTGGAGCTAGGCACTTTGTGAATACCCTGGGCGCAGCAGATAAGCCAAAGGGCAGTGCAGAGAAAGTACAGTTTTGTACCGACCATAAATGTAGATGTCCGATAGGTATGCATCTGCAGTCATAACATATGGGTTGTCCTGCCTCAGGCGTCCCTTCGGTCGGCCGGATTCCAAAGTCTGGGTCTGGCCTCGGCTGATGTCGCACTTTCCCCGACGTCAGAGGGTCTGGGGTATAAAAGCATCAGCAGACGCCATTTTCCTCAGTTTTTCTTGCCCCAGTTGCCAGGTGCCCTCTAGGAAGGCTAAATTTGGATAAATGCATTAAAGTTCCAAACTTTTGCAAAATTATATACATGTACATATATATGTATATACAAACAAATACACCATAATAGATTCCCCCAGCTAGCTAACAGAGGGGTAAGCACCCAAGGAGTACCACAGAGGGGTAGGAGGGAGGGTAATCCTGACTGCAGATGCATACCTATTGGACATCTACATTTATGGTAGGTACAAAACTATACTATGTCCCTCAAGGATGCATCTGCAGTCATAACATATGGGTAGAATACCATAGCCAATCTGGGGGAGGAGGTACTAAGAGAAGGATGGTGTAGTTAACATCCCCTGCAGGACTGCAGTAGCAAAGCCTGCTCTGGATCTGGAGTATAAAGGTAGATTGTAATGTTTGGCAAATGTATGCACGGAGCTCCAGGTAGCAGCTTCTAAAATGTCCTTGGTAGCCACCCCTCGTAGGAAGGCTGTAGTGGTGGCCGTGGCCCTTGTGGAATGAGGCCTGATGTTTGCAGGAACTGTCTTTCCATGAAAACAGTAACAAAAACGAATGCAATTTCCTATCCATTTTGAAATTGTCTGTTTGGAAATTGCTTTTCCTTGCACCCCAGTAGCATATGCTACAAAAAGTTGGGTCAGTTTTTCTGCTACTTTTAGTTCTGTCCAAGTAGTAGCGTAGTTGTCTGTGTATATCCAGGGTGTGCAGAAGTTTTTCCCCTCTATTCTGTGGATTTGGGAAGAACGTAGGCAAGTGAATAGCTTGGTTCAAGGATACCCTAGATACCACCTTTGGCATAAAAGTAGGATTGGTTCTTAGTGAGACTCTGTCCTGATGGAAGATAAGAAATGGCTGTACTGCCATTAATGCTTGTAACTCAGATACTCTTCTTGCTGAAGTTATTGCCAGAAGGAATGCAGTTTTCCAAGACAGGAACTGTAGATCCGCTGATGCTGCTGGTTCAAAAGGAGGAAGTGTTAGTTTCTCCAATACGAAGTTGAGATTCCAAGCAGGTAGAGGAGGTTTTCTTGGAGGTTTAATATTTTTGATCCCTCTCAGAAATTGCCTGAGGAGAGGGTGTGAGAAGATAGCTGGATCCACATTGTATTCTGCTGAAATTGCTGAGGCATGAATCTTAATGGAAGAATAGGACAGGCCATTGTGGAACAATTCTGCTAAGTATTCCAGAATGTGTGTCATGCTTGCCACCGTCACATCCGAGCCTTTTGATGTGTTCCAAAGGAAGAATCTTTTCCATTTAGCTGAGTAGGTCTTCCTTGTGGAAGGGCGGCGAGCTTCCATGATAATGTCTTTCACTCTCTGTGATAAAACATTTTGATTGGGATTTAAGGAATTTTCCAGGCAGTTAGCTGCAATGTTTTCAAGTTGGGATGCATAATCTTGTAATTGTTCTGCGTCAGAAGAAGAGGCCATAGGGGGAGAGGCCATGGTTTTGCCTGCGACATGCTCCTCAACAGTGGATACCAGTGTTGCCTTGGCCAGTCTGGAGCTATCAAAATCACTCTTGGCTGTTCCTCCCTGATCTTCAGTAGAACCTTGTACATTAATGGGAGAGGTGGGAAGGCATATACTTTTAGAGCCTTCCAGCTGAAAGAGAGAGAGTCCACCCTCCAAGCTTGCGGGTGGTATGTCCTTGAGCAGAATGTCTTCAGTTGATGGTTGAGGGGGGAGGCGAACAGATCTCCGGCATTCCCCATGTCTTTGCTAGGAGTTGGAAGATGTCTGGGTGCAACATCCATTCGTGTGCATCCATGGTAGTTCTGCTTAAGCTGTCTGCCAGTGTGTGTTCTCTTTTCCTGGCACGAACTGGGACTGTAGTTGGATATTGAGTTTTAGGCATAATTCCCATAGATTCATAGCCAGCCGGCATAGAGGGTAGGAGTGTGCCTTCCTGCTTATGTACCACATGACCGTGGTGTTGTCTGTCCTTATTAACAGATGGCCTTGATGAAGGAAGGGTTTGAAAGCCTCGATTGCATGCATCACTGCCAGCATTTCCTTTTGGTTTATGTGCATGCGTAGCTGCCCTTGAGACCATAGGCCTTGGATACATTTGCCCTCCATGTGTGCTCCCCATCCTCGGTCTGAAGCATCCATGGTGATGGTTTGTTTTGTTTTTGGTTTGTTGAAAGGCAACCATCTGTTGGACTGGCAGGTCTGAGCCCACCTCAGGAATTCCTTTTGAAGGCAAGGAAAGATTGGTATCAAGGTTTCTAAACTGTGACTGTTGAGACCATACACTCCTTAGGTACCATTGTAATTTTCTCATGTGCAGCCTGGCCTGTGGAATCAGAAGTATGCAGGATGCCATGTAACCCAGGGCCTGCAGGATTTTCCTTGCAGTAAGCTGAGTTTGTCTTGTCAGAATCATGAAGTAATCCGGAAGTTGTTTTTTTTTTTTCTTCTGTGAGAAAGGCCATTTGGGTGGTTGTGTCCAGATCTGCACCCAAAAAGGTTATCCTTTGGGATGGAACAAGTCTTGACTTTTGGATGTTGACTGTGTATCCCAAGGCCTGTAGCAGGTGGATGGCATAGGCCAAGTCCTTTATCAAATTTCCCTTGTTGTCCGCTTGTATAAGGCAGTCGTCCAGATATGGGTAGATTTGAATCCCCTATAGTCTGCAGTGTGCAATTACTGATGCCAGGCATTTCGTGAATACTCTGGGCGCAGTAGATAAGCCAAAGGGCAATGCTGAGAATTGATAATGCTCTGATCCTGCAAGAAATCTGAGGTGTCTTCTGCAACTTGGTCGAATAGGGACGTGCAGGTATGCCTCCTTGAGATCTAGAGTCACCAGCCAAGACTCCTTGCCCAACATGGGAAGAAGTTGCTGTAGGGTCAGCATCTTGAATTTTGGCACAATGAGGTAAGCACCGAGTGCAGACAGGTCGAGAATAGGCCTCCATTGATTTTCTTTTCTTGGTACAAGGAATAGTCTGGAGTAAAATCCTTGGCCTTGTTCTGAAAGTGGTACCTTTTCTATAGCTTTCATTTGAAGCAAGTTGTTGATCTGCTTTA
Source organism: Protopterus annectens (assembly GCF_019279795.1). NCBI lineage: Eukaryota > Metazoa > Chordata > Ceratodontiformes > Protopteridae > Protopterus > Protopterus annectens. Next base: position 1,228,253,631 of record NC_056747.1, on the reverse strand, counting down.
AAGCCTCTGCCCTCTGATTTGGTAGTAGGCTTGGCATTCCATTTCTTTTTGGCAAAGTGTGGAAGTGGAACCTGTATCCTTTGTCTATTATTTGCAGTGTCCATGTGTCCCTTGTAATATAATGCCAGGTTTTTGAGAATAAAGCAAGCTTTCCGCCCAAGGGTGCTTCCAGTTGAGCCCTGGTAGGCGGAATCAGAATAAAGTCATTGTCCTGGTGTAGTAGTACTTGCTGCTGTTGCACTACTCCTCTGGTTGGCAGGCTGCCACTGACTGCCTCTGTAGGAGCCCGATTGGCCTCTGCCTCTGGGGCGTCTGTTCCTGCCTCTCTGGGCTCTATCAGAGTCTGGAAAGGACCAATTCTTAGGCCAGTTTCTGCTGAATCTCGGAGGTTGTACTTGCAGGAAATCCTTAACTGTCTGCACAGATTTTGCCTTTTCTTCAAACTTTAAGACCTCCTGAGCAGAGGAGCCAAATAAATTTTGTTTCTCCATTGGAGCATCCAGGAGTTTAGCTTTAACATGGTCTGGCAAAGATTGTTCCTTCAGCCAGGCATGCCTACGAATAACTGCCCCAGTCATACCTGACCTAAATGAAGCCTCCAATGCATCATAGCCACATTTTAAGAAATGATTACTAACCTGCTGTGAGTTGTGTACCAAATCCTGAAGGGATTTACGGTCAAGGGGTTCAGGAGAAGAAAGTTTCTTATTCAGTTCATCTAACAAATACTCTTGGTACTGTATCATATCAAATTGACAATTTAATGCCCTGATGGAAAGAGTTGCAGAAGTATATACCTTCTTTCCCCATCTTTCTAAAGCTCTAGACTCTCTTTCAGAGGGTAGAGGGTTTTTGGCAGTGGCAGCCGCAACCCCTTTAGGGCCCTGAGAAATAGTTTCTGGGTCTGCAGAATGGGCTTTATACAAATGGAAATGTGAATCCGGGACCCTGTAGTATCTATCAGGTTTGGCAGGGGCCGGAGGGAGAGTATCAGGGGCTGAGCTGACATCATTGTACACATCAATTACATTCAAAACAGGAGGTATAGCTAAGGGCCTATGTTGAGGTAAATGTAAAAAGGTCCTTAATCTTTTTCTGGAATCAGAGAATTCCTGACCTTGCCATTGAAAATGCTCTCTCATGGAGTGTAAAGTCTCACCAAAAGAAAACTCTTCAGGAGGGGAGGCCGAAGGGATAGATTCTTCAGCATCAGAATCCTCATAAGGCGAATAAGCCCCCTCCTGGTGGTCTGACAACTCAGATCCATCCGTGGACTCATCAGAAGAGAGGGGTTCAGTTCTGGGCCTTTTGTCAGGTGGGGGGTGAGAGGCCCTTTCTGGGTGAAGTTGTGAACCTCTAATCAAAGAAATAAGGTCCTCTGCAAGGCTGAGGATCTGAGAACTAGAGGAAGGCCTCTGGGAGGTAGTATTGGGAGGCAAAGCTTTAGAAAGTTTAGCAGCCTTAGCCCTAGAAAAAGCCTTAATGGACATGGAAGCAGGGGGCCTAGTTGCCCCACGTGCAGGAGTAGAAATGTCCAAAGGTATGGTGTCGGACCTTTCCTGAACACTGGTTTCAGTAGGTAGCTCGGTAGCCGACTCAGCCGGGGCCTCCCGGGCCGCGGTGGTCGGTAGAATGGTTTCGGAAAAAGGAATCGGAGGACTCTGTTTCAGCCGAATCGGAGGACTCTGTTTCAGCCGAAACAGAGACACTCGCGGTAGGCCTTACCGTGGTTTTAGCCGAAACCGCGGGCCGCGAGTGTCTGTCCTTGTCCTTCCGTTTTTTCACCAAATGCGAAGTCGGAGTCTCAGACGGCATTTTATATGCAAAAGTGGCCCCAAAAAATTCCTCTGCAAACTCCGATCGACGTCTAAGAGTTCGTCGGTTGAAGGAAGCACAGGCAGAACAGGCCGATACGTTGTGGTCTGGGCCTAAGCAAGGAAGGCAGTAGGAATGGAAATCCTTATGAGGTATTTGTTTCCCACAAGTTAAACAATTTACTTTGTCTGACATCGGCTGAGGCAAGAAAGAGTCCCCAACGGGGTACTTAGCTTTTTCGAAGTCTTCGGTAGCTGAATTCACTGGATCTGACCGACCGGCACTTGCGAACAGCTTCTGCTTCGGGCACCGCGCGGCAAGAAAGACTGAGGAAAATGGCGTTGGCTGATGCTTTTATACCCCAGACGCTCTGACGTCGGGGAAAGTGCGACATCAGCAGAGGCCAGACCCAGACTTTGGAATCCGGCCAACCGAAGGGCTGCCTGAGGCAGGACAACCCATATGTTATGACTGCAGATGCATCCTTGAAGGACATCTGATAGTGCATGTAGCCTGATTTGAAGCGTAGGTCTCTCTTGCAAGACTCCCTGATTGGGATATGTGCAGGTATGCTTCCTTTAAATGTAGTGTTGCCAACCAGGCATCATTGCTTAGCACAGGAATCAACTGGTGAAGAGTCAGCATCTAGAATTTTGGAATCACCAAAAAGGTGTTTAGAGTGGGCAGGTCCAGGATAGGACGCCATGAACTGTCTTTTCTGGGTACCAGGAAAAATCTTGAGTAGAAACCTTGTCCCTTTTCCTCTTCTGGTACCAAATGAATAGCCCCTATGCTTGAGAGAGAGAGTACTTGCTTTTGGGCCTCTGCCCACTGATTTGGAGGTAGATCCGGCCACCCACTTGGAGTTGGTAACGTCTCGAAGTGAAATCTGTATCCTTGGGACACAGATTTAAAACCCATTTGTCCTGGGTAACGAGTCCCCAGTTTTGTATGAAGTGCAATCTTTCCCCCAAAAAAGGGGGTCAGTTGAAAAGTGCTTGGAAGTTTTAAAAAGAAGTCACCGAGGCAGATTACCATAGGGGGAGTTTTATTCCTCCACTTCCAAATTTGGGAGCAACTACACTGCTTAATCCTGTGCATCCCCTGGGACTGAAACCTGGGTGCTCTACTGGATCTAGGTTTGGACTGAAGGTCCGGGAGAGGCAGGAAAGGACCAATTCTTAAATGGCTAATGCCTACTAAATCTTGGAGGCTGTACTTGTAAAAAAAATCTTTAACAGTTTGCATAGATTTTGCTTTTTTATCCATCTTTTTAAGAACTTCTTCTGCCTTGTTGCCAATCAGGTGGTCCTGATTTAAGGGAGCATCCAGTAATTATGCTTTAACATGATCTGGCAAGGATTGCTCCTTAAGCCAAGCATGCCTTCTAAGTACAGACCCAGTTACTGCAGCCCTGCAAGACACCACTAGTGAATGAAAACACTTTGCAATATTTGTTGACCAACATGTTCAGCAGAATGCATAAAATCCTGTAAATCCTTATTTTCAGCACAATCAGGAATAAACAATTTTCTGTTAAAGTATCAGCTGCATATTATTGGATTGCTTAAACATATGAAACTGGCAATTCAAGTCCAGAATAGCCAAAGTTGCAGAAGTGTATGCCTTCTCACCCCATCTATCCAGCGTCCTAGAGTCTCTACCAGAGGGGGTAGGATTTTTGGCATAGCTTTAATGCCCTTGGGTGCCTGCAAAACGGTTTCAGGATCCGCAATAGGATTTTTGAAAAGGAGCTCGAGTCAGTCAGGAACCTTGTAATATCTATCAGGTTTACTGGAAGCAGGAGGTAGAGAGTCAGGGGCCATGCTAGATTCCAAAAAGGCATCATCAACAATGTCCGGTACAGGAGGTATAGCTAAAGGCCTGTGCTGGGGCAGAAGTAAGAAATCCCTAAGCCTCTTTTTAGAATCAGAGAAATCCTGACTTTTCCAATAAAAAACACCTCCCTGAGAGTATGCAAGGTTTCACCAAAAGAGAAATCCTCTGGGGGGGGGGGGGGGGTGTTAGAGGGAATAGAGTCCTCAGCATCAGAATGCTCATAGGTAGACAAGGATAAATCCTGCGGAAACTAATTTCAGAATCCTGGTCCGAAGTATCATAAGCAAACTCAGTCCTAGGTCTCGTAGAGGGGGGAGGTTGGCTTCCCCTGATTAAAGTAATAAGGTCTTCAGTCATTCTTGTTTTTTAGGCATAGCGGCCTGACCATGCGGTCTGGCTGTCCTTTTTCTAGGCATGGTTCGAGTTTTAGGTATTGAAGAAGAAGCTGGCGTCTGTTTAATATGCAAGTCAGTAGGCCTGAATACACCCCTCAGAAGCTGGTGCCTGCACAGCAGCTCCGGACCCATCCAAGGTAGAGACGTCTGCAGGTTCCACAGCTGAAGTATCTCGCGGCATACCGGACGCAGAATGGGTCTCAGTAGAAGCCTGCAAATCTGAAGTAGCGGGTAGCAGGGGCCGCGAAAGCGTCTCAGAGTACCGGCGAACTGGGCTGCCTGTCCTTAGCTTTGCATTTTTTCAGAATGTCGGTAGTTGGATAGCTTACCGAAGACATATCAGGATAACTGAACCGAGCACCAAAAAAATATAGAAGCGCAAATATAGACGAAGGATAGTTCGTGGCTTAAATAAGGCAGAAAAGTGACAGCGAGGTAACGTTGTGGTCAGGGCCTAGGCAAGGAATACAGTACGAGTGAAAATCTATTTGCTTTCCACAAGAAATGCAATTTACTTTTACTGACATCGGTTTAGAGCAAGAAACAGTTTCCCAAATGGGGTACTTAGCTTTTTAGTTGAAGACTTCGGTTCTGAAACTCCGAAACAAAAATCTCAGGAGTCGGCTGACCGGCACTTGCAAACTGCTTCTGTTTCGGGAACCGCATGGCAAGAAGGACTGATGTAATGACATCGGCTGCATGTTTTATACCCCTGACATCACGGAAGAAGAGACAGCAACCGACATAGGACCCAAGACTTTGTTAATCAGGCCGACTGAGGGTTACTGCAAGCAGATAACCCAAATGTAACGACTGCAACAGTAAAACACGAAGAACATTTGCACTATGTTCTTTGTGTTTCACTGTTGCAGTCATAACACTTGGGTGGATTCCCAAAGCTGAAGAAGGGTGTAGGCAGTCAAGAAGAGTTGGGGCTGGCTAGAATGCCCTGCAAGATTGCTGTTGCAAAGTCTGCCCTGGATTTGGAGAAGATAGGCAAATGTTAGTGCTTGGTGAAAGTGCTTGGTGAAAGTGTGTACTGAACTCCAGGTAGCAGCTTTCACAATGTCCCTGGTAGGGACTAACCTGAGAAACGCTGTAGAGGTAGATGTTGCCCTAGTGGAATGTGTTCTGACCCCCTGCAGAGCTGGTTTCCAATGGTGCTTGTAACAGAAATGGATTCAATATGCTATCCATTTAGATATGGTTTGCTTAGAAATGGCCTTGCCCTCTCTGCCCCTGTTGCAAAGCTGACTAATAACTGGTTTGATTTTCTGAAGGCCTTAGTCCTATCCAGGTGAAACAGTACAGTTGTGTACACTTACCATAAATGTAGATGTTAGACTGTATTCACTGTTGCAGTCATTACACTTGGGTTATCCTGCTGGAAGGCTACCCTCGGCCTCAGTCGGCCTGAGTTCCAAAGTCAAGGTCCGGCGTTGGTTGCTGTTGCCTCTTCCCAGACGTCAGTGCGCCGGGGGTATCAAAGATGCAGCAGACGCCATTTTCTTCAGTTTTTCTTGCCCCAGATGTCAGGTGCCCACGAAAGGGTAGGCTAAACATGCACCAAAATATATGTTATACCTTCATCTACAAGCAAATACACCACAGAGGTTGTATAGATTAGACAAGTGCAGAGAAGTTCCAGCAAAGATATGGGGGATGGTGGTGGGTAACCTGGACTGCCAACAGTGAATACACTCTAACATCTACATTTGCGGTAAGTGTACACAACTTTACTATTGTTCTTAGTGTTTCACTGTTGCAGTCATTACACTTCGATTGAATCCCAAAGCTATGGCTGGGAGGCTGAAGCTAAATAGCATTAGAAGTGGCTAGGAGGCCCTGCAAAATTGCAGTGGCAAGGCCTGCCCTGGATTTAGAGTGGTAAATGATAGTGCTTTGTAAAGGTGTGCACTGAACTCCAGGTAGCAGCCTCTAAAATGTCTTTGGTTGGTACTCCCCTGAGGAAGGCTGCTGAAGTAGCTGCTGCTCTTGCTGAATGTGGCCTAATGCCCTTAGGCACTGGCTTGCCATGTTGTGAATAGCAGAAACGAATGCAGTGGCCTATCCACTTTGAAATAGTCTGCTTAGAGATAGCCTTTCCTTGTGATCCTGGCAGCATATGCCACTAGTAGTTGCTGAGTCTTGAAAGCTTTGGTTCTGTTCAAGTAGAAACGTAGCTGTCTGTGTATGTCCAACGAATGCAGAATTCGCTCCCCTTTATTCTGTGGGTTTGGATAAAAAGTAGGCAGATGAATAGTTTGGTTAAGGGCCACACTGGACACTACCTTAGGCATAAATGTCGGGTTTGTCCTCAGAGAAACCCTGTCTGGATAAAAAATGATAAAAAAGGTTCCACAGCCATTAGTGCCTGTAGCTCTGAGACTAGTCTTGCAGAGATTATTGCTAGGAGCAGAGCTGTTTCCCAACATAAAAATTTTATATCTGCTGTAGCGGCTGGCTCAAAAGGAGGCAGGGTGAGTTTTTCTAAAACATAATTGAGGTCCCATGCAGGTATTGGTGATCTCCTTGGAGGCCTTAAGTTTTGGGCTCCTCTGAGGTACTGCCTTAAAAGGATGAGAAAAGATTGGTGGCTCTGTATTGTAATGAGCCGAAATAGCAGAGGCATAAATTTTAATTGATGAAAAGGATAAGCCTTTGCCCAGCATCTCAGTTAAGTATTGCAAAATCTGAGGAATATTTGGTACAGCTGTGTCAATTCCTTGTGCCTGGTTCCAGACACAGAATCTCTTCCATTTTCTGGCATAAGATTTGCTGGTACCAGGCCTTCTGGCCTCCAAGATGACATCCATCACAGCTTTAGTGAGAGGTGCATTTTGTATGACTACATTATTCGCCATGCTGCCAGATTTAAGGTCTTGAGTTGGCTGTGTAGGATCAGATTGGTTTTGCTGGGACAGTAGAGGAGGTATTTGAGGCAAGGTCCAAGCCGGGCATCGAGACAAGTTCCTTAGAGATGGATACCAGTACTGGCGGGGCCAGTCTGGGGCAATCAGTATCATCTTTGGCTTCTTCGGTCTGACTTTTAGGAGTACCTTGGGGAGGTGAGGCAGTGGAGGAAAGGCATATACTGCTAAGTTTTTCCAGTTGAAAGATAGAGCGTCCACTTTCCATGCTCGTCTGTGATAAGTCCTTGCGCAGAATCTTTTTAGTTGGTAGTTGTGAGGAGAAGCAAATAGATCTATATCCCCATCATGGGCATCCCCATTTCCTTACCATGCTGAATACTTTAGGATCCAATTTCCACTCGTCGGGATCCATGAGGTTTCTGCTCAGTCTGCCAGTGTATTTATCTTTCCTGGCAGGAATTTTTGCAGATGTACTTGGTAAGTCAATGCTGTGTCCCACAAAGTCATGGCCAGTCTGCAAAGGGGGTAAGAATGAGTGCCTCCCTGCTTGTTTATGTACCACATGACCGTGGTGTTGTCTGTCTTTATCAGTAGTTGTCCCGGATGAAGTAGGTTCTTGAAGGCTGTCAGGGCATTGTGAAAAGCTAGCATCTCTTCTTGATAGATATGCAGATGCATTTGGTTTGTGGACCATGTGCCTTGAATACATCTTCCTGCCATGTGGGCCCCCCCAGGCATAATCTGATGCATCCGTTGTTGATGTCTGCCTGGCTGGGGGGTAAAGTGAATGGCTATCCCTTTTTCTGGTAACAAGCCTTCTTCCAACATTGAAACTCCTGCTGCAGGTAGGGAATGAGGGTAATTATTGTTTCCAGGCTGTGGCAAAGTTGAGCCCAAACACTTTTTAGGTACCATTGAAGTTTCCTCATATGCAGTCTCGCACACGGAATTAGTAGAATGCAGGACGCCATGAAGCCCAAAGCCTGCAGAATTTTTCTTGCAGATAACTGGGCCTTTGTTGCCAACAGTTTGAAATATGTAGTCAGTTGCCTTTGTTTGTCTGGCGTGAGATAAGCCATCTGGGAAGTTGTATTTAAACTTGCACTCAGGAATATTATCTCTTGAGAGGGTACTAGTTTTGATTTATTTTCGTTGACTGTGTACCCTAGGCCTGTTAGAAATCTCTTTACGAATGCCAGATGCTGTAGTAGAATGTCCTGGTTCTCTGCTTGAATGAGGCAGTCGTCCAAGTAAGGATATATTTGTATTCCTCTTTGTCTGCAGAATGCAATTACTGGTGCCAGGCACTTTGTGAAGACCCTGGACGCAGCAGATAAGCCAAAGGGCAATGCAGAGAATTGGTAGTGCATTGAGCCAACTTTGAATCGGATGTATCTTCTGCATGTTTGTGTGATTGGGACATGCAGGTATGCCTCTTTGGTCTAAAGTCACAAGCCAAGCCTTCTTGCCCAGCATGGGCAGAAGCTGCTGTAGAGTCAACATTTTGAATTTTGGTATATCAGATATGTGTTTAGAATAGATAGGTCCAGTATTGGTCTCCAGGTCTTGTCCTTTCTTGGTACCAACAACAGTAGAATAAAATCCTTGTCCCTGCTCTTGATCTGGTACTTGTTGAATGGCCCTCACGTCCATAAGGGATAAGACTTGTTTTTGTGCCTCTGCCCATTGATGTTTGGGCAGGTCTGGCCAGCAGTTTGTCCTTGGCAGGGTATGGAAGTGAAACTTGTAGCCTTGTGACACTGTCTAGGACCCATTTGTCCTGGGTTGTGTGTCAATTTTGAGAAAAAAGTGCTAGTTTTCCCCCTAAAGGAGCTGCCAGAAGATAAGTGCTTGGTCCAGGCAAGGGGAAGTCATTGGGACAGTTTCCTGTATGGCTGTGATTTGTCTTCTCCACTTTTGGAGGTAGAAGCACCCCATTGTTTAGACCTGTACGAACCTTGGTGCTGGGATCTGCCTCTTGGGTGTCTATCTGCCCCTTTGTGGTCTGACACTGGAAAGGACCAACTCTTTTGGGCCAGTGTCTGCTAAATCTTGGAGGTTGTACCTGTAAAAAAATCCTTAACTGTTTGCATAGATTTAGCTTTGTCCTCCATTTTCTTTAACACCTCCTCTGCTTTAACACCAAATAAGGTATCATGCTGTAATGGAGCATCTAATAATTTTGCTTTGACATTGTCAGGCAGATTTTGTTCCTTTAACCAAGCATGCCTCCTGATGACAGAACCCATAACAGCAGCCCTGCAGGAGGCCTCCAAAGAATCAAAGCCACATTGCAAAGTATGCTTTCCAACTTGCTCAGCTGCATGCAATAAATCCTGCATTTGTTTTCTGCACATTCAGAATTTATCAATATTTTCTGTTTAAGCAGTGACAATATATTGCTGATACTTGAGCATATGAAACTGACAATTTAAAGCCCTTACAGCCAAGGTAGCAGAGGTGTAAATCTTCTACCCCCATCTGTCCAAAGCCTGTCAGAGGGGGTAGGGTTTTTTGCAGTGGATGCCTTGACCCCTTTGGGACCCTTGGGCAGCAGCAAGGTTTTTGAAAAGGAATGTATGAATCAGGAACCCTGTAGTACCTGTCCGGCTTAACAGGAGCTGGAGGTAAGGAGTCAGGGGTCAGACTGGACTCTGAAAATACATCTACAATGTCTAACACAGGTGGAATAGCTAGGGGCCTGTGTTGTGGGAGTAAAAGGAAGTCTGAGCCTTTTCTTAGATTCTGAATAATCTTGGCTCTCCCAGTGGAAATGTTCCCTCATGGTATGCAAGTTTTCCCCAAAACAGTAATACTCAGGAGGAGAGGCTGAAGGGATGGATTCTTCAGCATCAGACTCCTCATAGGGAGAAGAGAGTATTCCTGATCAGAAGATGAATCAGATCAAATAGAAACCTGATCTGAAGATTCATATTCTGTCTCTTGCCTAGGCCTTTTAATCAGGGGGTGGGGTGGGGGTGGGGGAACCCCTAATCAAAATAATTAAGTCTTCGGCCATTTTGAGCATCTGTTTTTTGGGCATGGAGGTCTGACCATGAGGCTGTTGTACTTGTTTCTTTGTCTTCAAAGGTGCTTTAGTCTTTGCCTTTGTAGCTGGAGTCGTTTTAATGTATAATTGAGTGGGTCTGAAAACTACCCTCAGAAGCAGATGCCTACTCAGCAGCTCCAGACCCATCTGAGGGAATAGTTTCCGAAGGTCCAATAACTTAGCTTCCAATGACCTAGTTGACTCCACGTGGGAGTCTGTAGCGGCCTCAGGGGCTGCAAAAGCACCTCACTGAGAACAGACGACTGGCTTAGAGAAAGCCTCGCCGGTTTTGGACCTCGGATGCCTGTCCTTTTCTTTGCGTTTCTTGCGAATTCTGCTAGTAGTCTGACGGCTATCCGACGGCATTGTGTAATTAAATCTTCTGCCAAAATAGTGAAATGCAAAATCGTACCGACGCTTAATAGTGCACTGGTTAAATCTAGCACAAAACCGACAAATAGCAACATCGTGGTCAGGGCCTAGGCAGGGAATACAGTAAGAATGAGAGTCCTTATGGAAGTATTTGCTTCCCACAAGAAATACAATTAACTTTTTCTGACATCGGTCTGGAGCAAGAAAAAAAGGTTTCCCCAACGGGGTACTTAGCTTTTAATGAAGACTTCGGATCTGAAATTCAGACACTAAAATCTCAGGAGTCTGCCGACAGGCACTTGCGAACTGCTTCGGGCACCGCGCGGCAAGACAGACTGAAGAAAATGGCGTCTGCTGCATCTTTTACACACCTGCTGCACTGACGTCAGGGAAGAGGCGAAGGCAACCGACGCCGGACCTAGACTTTGGAACTCAGGCCTACTGAAGGTAGCCTGCCAACAGGATAACCCAAGTGTAATGACTGCAACAGTGAAACACGAGATCGAGATAGTCTCTCTAAACACCAAAGACATCTCAGTAAATTAGATCTCTCTGATGTCTACTCAGTTCAGCCCAAGAGATCAGGGCAGGGAGTGCATAAATGGCTGAAGAATATGCAAGCTTTCCGAAGTTGCCAGCACCCATGACTATTTGAGGGACTGACCACTAAATTCTCCTCAGATTTCTTTAGTAGCCCCAGAGATCAGTATACCATCCACCATGGGGTCCTGGAGGGGTTACAACCTCAAACAGACCCTGAGAGACCAAAACAACAATATCTGGAGGGGGGCATTACCCAGGAATGTATGGGCCCATGTTAAAAGCAGAGAGAAAAAATGACTCTTCTGGGGAAGGGGCTTGGATATCCCCCTCCCACCCCCATCTTCAATTCTCGCAAATCGGAAAACAGGTGGCTTTATGGGAAGATTTGGGTGAGCCTTCCTTCATTACGGTCACAGTCCTCTGAAGAACACATAAGGGGAAACACAGTGATTTCTCTTGCACTTAATCTTCATATGAGCCTTCCAGGAATGTGAAGACTAAAGGGGTCATGGAAGCAACAGGGATACTATAAGTGTTCAGGGCAGCCTGCACTTTTCGGCCTTGAGCAGCAGGCAACTCAGAGCCCAATGTCAAAAATAGACGATAAGATAATGACATATGGACTTCATTTAGGGACAGAAAACCCAATATCTGAGTGAGATAGCTGATCCTATCAGACAGATGGAAGCACAGTACAGTTGTTTAAAATCTTACCATAGCAGTAGATATCCTTTTCCTCATTGTTACAATATTCCTTACTAAAACAGATTCACTGCCAAAGGTAGTCCAACATCTGGCCAGTACACCAAAGCCTTAAGATTATTATAGATGTATTCCATCACACACGTTTCCTGCTCAAGGCATACGGCATGAAGTGACGTACAGACGTACATAACTCAGATCTGAAAAAACACTCAGAACAAAACTCTTAAGAAACCTGCTCATCCAGGAGAAAAAAAACATTCCAGGCCAGAAAGCCAAAAGAAACGGCAGAACAAAAGGGGGACGAGGGAGGGTGCAAGACAGCAAATGTTTCAATAGCGAAAAGGACATGTACTGTTATGCTAAGACTTTATGCAACCGTACTATATGCCCTTCAATATCACTGTTGCAGTATTCTTTACAGAAGGGAGAGCACAAAAGCTAGACAGGAAACATGGGATGAAGAAGGCACAAAGGAGCCCTCTAGAAACCCATGCAGGATAGTTCAGGTGAAACAACCCCTTACTCTGGAAACAACCATCAATATGTAATACCTAGAGAAGGTATAGACAGAAGTCAGAGTATCAGCTTCAAGAATGGAACTGGTAACCAAACCCTTGAAAAAAAAACACACCAGAAGAAGCAACTGCTTCAGTAGAATGAACCTTTACAGTAAAGGACATTTTCCATGAAAGAAAAAACAAATGGTCTTTGAAATCCAGTACATAGTTTGCTTAGAAACAGCCAAATGTAGAAATCTGGGATGAAAACAAAGTTGCTCAGATCTGTAAATGGCCTTAGTCTTATTCAAATACCTGACCAGTCTACAAAAATCCAATGTGTGAAGAACCCTCTTCACGAGCAGACTGCAGAGAAGGAAAAAAGAAGGGCAAATCAATAGGCTGACAACGCATTAACCACCTTGGGCATAAAAGGCTTAGGTTTAGTACGAAGAGACAACCTGCTCCTATGAAAAACAGAGAGAAACCGCAACAGCCTGAAGTTCAGACACTAAGTTGAAGTAAGGGCAAAAAAACACCACCCTTACAAACACAATGCTGCAAGAAAGCTGAAGCTGCAGGCTGAAAAGGAGCCAGAGTCAAGTTTTCAAGAACAAAACTGAGGCCATAGCAAGGCGGAATAGACTTCCTGGACGGCCTATGAAGGACACCTTTAAGGAATTTTTTTACCTCAAACCTAAAGGCAAGAGGAGGAGCCAATAGTAGACAAGGAATAGTAGAAAGGTGAGCTTTAGCAGAATAATATACAACCCACCCACCACCATGGAAGAATTTGCACACAGACAGAAACAAAGGGATTCCCACAGAAAGGGGATCCTGGTTATGAGCAAGTGGGGTTGTGAGGGTGGCCTAATGGTTAAGGTATTTGCCTTACAAGCACAAGTTACAGGGTTTGAGTCTCACAAGGGATAATTGGCTAGGCTCACAAGGGCAGTTAGCTTAATACTAACCTAGGAACCTAACCTAGGCACCAGACAGAAAATCTCTTCCATTTGGACAAATATGATTTCCTGGTAGTGGGTTTCCTGGCCGCCTGCAGTAAGTACACTTGTGTACACTTACCATAAATGTAGATGTTAGAGAGTATTGACTGTAGTAGTCATCACACTTGGGTTATCTGCCTGCAGGTAGCCCTCAAGTCTGCCCGAATACCAGTCTCTTGGGATTTCTGCATCTGATGCTGTCGCCTCTTCCATGACGTCAGGGGTATAAAACAAGCAGCCAACGCCATTACATCAGTTTTTCTTGCCCCAGATGTCAGAAGCTATTACATGGTGCGGAACACCTAAAAAAAGTAAATATCACAGGCATAAGATATGGCAAAAAAGAGGAAAGGTAGAAAGTAGTCAGGGGGCTGGAGGGAGGGTAACAAGGACTGCAACAGTGAATACACTAACATCTGCATTTATGGCAAGTGTACACAACTGTACTATGTTCATGTTTCACTGTTGAAGTCATATTTAGGTTGATTCCCAAAGCTGAGGAAGGGTGGAAGGCAGTCTAAGTATTATGGCTGGCTAGCAGGCCTTACAAGACTGCTGTGGCAAATCCAGCTCTGGATTTAGAAAAGACAGTTTAAGTGGTAATGCTTGGTGAAGGTGTGTACAGAACTCCAGGTTGCAGCTTCCAGGATGCCCGGGTAGGGACTCCCCTGAGAAATGCTGTAGAGGTTGAGGTAGCCCTAGTGGAATGAGTTCTGATCCCCTGTCGGATAGGTTTTCCATGATGTTTGTAGCAGAAATGGATGCAGTGTGCTAACCATTTGGAAATGGTTTGCTTTTAAATGGCCCTTCCCGCTACCCCTGTAGCAAAGCTGACTAGCAGCTGGTCAGATCTTCTGAAAGGCTTAGTCCTGTCAAGGTAGAACCTGAGCTAACTGTGCATGTCCAAGGAGTGCAGGATCCCTTCCCCTTAGGGAAAAAGGTTGGTAAATGGATGGATTGGTTTAAAGACACACTGGATACCAGCTTGGGCATAAATGATGGGATAGTCCTGAGGGAAACCCTGCCAGCATGGAAAATAATGAAGGGTTCTACAGCCATTCGAGCCTGTAACTCAGACACTCTTCTTGCTGAAGTGAAGGCTAGAAGTAAGGCTGCTTTCCAAAAGAGGAATTTTAACCCTGCTGTTGCAACAGGCTCAAAAGGGAGAAGCGTGAGCTTCTCTAGTACAAAGTTAAGGTCCCAAGCAGGAGTTGTTAGCTCCTCAGGAACTGTAATGAGCTGAGATGGCGAGGCATGAATCTTAATTGATGAGAAAGACCGGACTTTGTGGAGCAGCTCTGCAAGGTAATCTAGGATTTGAGGTCAGGTGGGTATTGCTGTCTCCTTTCCTTTAGAATGGCTCCAAGAACAGTACCTTTTCCACTTTTCTGAATAGGATTTCC